>NC_079413.1:17802663-17825163 GCF_026213295.1 Gadus chalcogrammus | reverse complement strand
CCCTCTCTGTCTGTCTGTCTCTCTGATGCTTCGCACAAATCAGGCAGATGGAAGATGACAGACAGACACACCGACAGACCGACAGACAAACACAAACACACGGTCAGACGGAACGGCAGGATGCAAAACAAAACACACATGACGATATGTTGCAATAGTGAAGTCGGATCATTCGCAAAGAATGGAATAAAATATATGACATCAAATGATTCAGAGAATTATTTGATTAAATTCATCTAGTGGCTTTAAAATCTAAAACACAGTGCTCGTGGTGCCCAGACCTCCCATGTCTCCTCCTGAGTTCACTTTGTAACAGGTCAGGTTGTCAGGTTGTTCATTTTGATGCTGAAAACTGAAGAATGTGAAACATTTGGGAAAAGTGAGACAGACACAAAACAGATACAGAGGAAAATGTACAAAGGGAGGAACAGAGAAAGAGAGAGAGAGAGAGAGAGAGAGAGAGAGAGAGAGAGAGAGAGAGAGAGAGAGAGAGAGAGAGAGAGAGAGAGAGAGAGAGAGAGAGAATGTGTTATTTACTCTCGATGCACACATTCCAGGGCCGCCAGGGGTCTGGTTCTGAGCTCAGGGTCTGGGGACGGGTCTGTAACACCAGCCCCCCCTCCCACGGCGACCCCCCCCCCCCCCTCTCCAGCTCCCCGTCTGCGTGTCTCCGGGTCCTTCACCGCGCTGAGGGGGTGGACGATAAGCCCGTCCACAGCGTGTCGGTCGCTGACGTCTCTCACCTCCCTCCGTGTCACGGTTTGTTCCGGTACATTCCAGCCCTATCTCCAGGTCCAGATAAGGAGGCAACGTTCAGCGGCCCCAGGATCCGGGCCCCTGGTTCTTATCAGCTCGCTGCGCTGAGCGCCTCACCCTCAGACCCGTTACCGTAATGATTTGATTGTGGTTATCCAGATGTTCGTAATGTGAAGAGTTCCTCCCAGAGAGCGAAGGTCTGCTGGGAGGAGACGCTGGAGCGCTGGTTTGCAGCCAGCGTTTATTAATGTCAGGTCATTCTGAAGAGCAGAAAACACTGAGCGGAACATAAGCTGCTGTCTCTTGACACCAGAAAGAATTCTTCGGGTGAGATGGAAATATCATGACGAGATAAAGAAGAGGGAGACAGCGTTGGCTGTCAGCTCTTCTCCTCTCAGTCCTCCTCCAGGTTCCTCCTGGAGCCAAGTCTTCATCACGGGTCCATGTCCGTGTTGAGATCATTGTTACATTTGATAAATTTGTCTATATTTGAGTGTCTCAAAAATCGGCCAATGATCAATTACTAGAGGAAGAGAACATTTTTCTTATTATCAAGCTTGTGGATTTAATTAGAATTTAATATTTTTCTTTAAATTGTTCCTTTTCTTTTACAGGAAAACAAAAAGACTAAAAATACCCAGAAACCTGTCTGTCCGCTGCGAAAGCAGAGTGATGAACACGATGGCGCGGTACGGCGCAGGATGACGTTTAAAACGATGGTTCGACCTGAAGCCTTCTTCATTTCAGCTGCAGCCTTTATTGTGGAGAAATCTAGAAATCCAAGCCAGCCGGGGAAGCTTTTCAGAGCCAAATATAGAACCATCATCTGGGGGCAAACACACACACACACACACACACACACACACACACACACACACACACACACACACACACACACACACACACACACACACACACACACACACACACACACACACACACACACACACACAGAGACAGAGCTCCTCAGCTCATCCTGAAAGACGCTGAACTCTGGCTCGTTTACGGTGAGCCTGTCATCTGGAGGTCTGTGTGGGCCGGAGGAGAACACTCCGAAGACCTCCACCCGGAGCACCAGAGCGCTGGGATGGAGTTCCAGGATTTAGATAAACGGAGGAGATAGGGGGAGTATTAGGAGGAGGGAGGGGGGGCTTGGATGGAGGTGAGAGGGGTGGAGGCTGCAGCTCCATCGGAGAAGATGGAGGACATTGGGGTCGAAACAAGAGCCTTCTGTTGAGTGTCGGATATACGAGCCACTTACAACCTCTCTCTGTCTCACATTGAAACCACCTTGCATGCGTGTGGAATTCTGGGTAATCTAGTGCGTGCATTCTGTTGTTGTTCTACTTCGGTGAATGTCCGGTCTGGGATTAATGAAACATCCTTTGTGGTCTGATGATTGGGATGTGTTTGAGGATGGGGGCGATGGGGGAGGGGGGGCCGGTTGGAACGGCTCCTGCTGTGAATAATGGAGCAGAGAGGTGGACACGGGGACTGGAGGTGAAGCTGGAAGCCCGAGACCAGAGACCGGAGGAAGACCAACCCCAACACGGCCAGGGACAGTCCAGGAACTGGGTCAGACGAAGAGTGGCTGTGTTGTGTGTGTGTGTGTGCGTGCGTGTCCACAATGGTCCTGGCGTGTGAGAATGTGTAGATATGTGCCATTATGAATGTGCCATTGTGCGTGTGTGTGTTTGTGTGTATGTGTGTTTATCCACAAGGGTCCTGGAGTATGTTTTATAGTGCATGCATGTATAAATATGTGCCAGTATGTGTGTGCGTATGTGTGTGTGTTTGTGAAGGTATTTTAATCTCTGAGTGCATGTGTGCGCTCCGGTGCATTGTGTATAAGAGGGTTCTAAATGAAGACACAGCAGCGTGAGAGTGCTTGTACTGAGAGTGAGAGTGACAGAGAGTGAGCGGCCGAGAGACGAAGAACAGGAAGGGAGAGAGAGAGAGAGAGAGAGAGAGAGAGAGAGAAAGAGAGAGAGGGAGAGAGAGAGAGAGAGAGAGAGAGAGAGAGAGAGAGAGAGAGAGAGAGAGAGAGAGAGAGAGAGAAAGAGAAAGAGAGAGAGAGGGGAGAGAGGAGAGAGCGAGAGGGAGAGAGAGAGAGAGAGAGAGAGAGGAGAGAGAGAGAGAGAGAGAGAGAGAGAGAGAGAGAGAGAGAGAGGGAGAGGGGTGTGTGGGGGGGGGGGGGGTTAATGGATGGTAGACTTTGCCTCCAGCCACACAGTGAGTCTCTATAAAAAGAAGCCCCATTAATAGTGATGCTGAATGGGGCTTGAGATGCTCCCCCCCCCACAGAGCACTGCTCTCTGCTCTCTGTGGTCTACATGTGTAAAGAAGTCCTTTCAGGGCCCGTGGTGGGGGGGTGGGACCACAATGTGGGACGGCCCACTGAAGATTTAAACCCAGCGGCCCGCACCGATCAGCGCTCGGTGCGGAGCAGAGGAGGTAGAGAGGAGGAGGAGGAGCTGGAGAAGTTGAGGAGGAGCTGGAGAAGATGAGGAGGAGCTGGAGAAGATGAGGAGGAGCTGGAGAAGATGAGGAGGAGCGAGGACGAGGGAGACGTCACAGCAGCGGATCAGTGACCCAGAGCTCAGGGACAAAGATGAGGAGGAGGAGGAGGAGGAGGAGGAGGAGGAGGAGGAGGAGGAGCAGGAGAAGGAGGAGGAGCAGGACGCTTTTCAGGGCAGCCGACAGACTGAATCACACCGGGCTCGATAATAACAGCCTGGCTCGTCTGAATCAGAGCGAGACGAGGAGAGCAGCACCACATAAAAACACAGAGGAGGGGAGGACAGAGGGAGCAGGAGGAGGAGGTGAGGACAGAGGGAGCAGGAGGAGGAGGAGGTGAAGCTCCATGAATACACCCTGATGAATGCTGAGCCACCAAGATATGGTAAATGGACCGCATTCATACAGCGCTTTTCTATCCAGTGGCCGCTCAAAGCGCTTTACAATGCTGCCTGACATAAAGCCATTCATAAACACATTCACACACCGACGGCAGAGTCAACCACGCAGGGCGACAGCCAGATCGTCAGGAGCAGTCAGGGTGAGGGGTCTCGCTCAGGTCACCTCGGCACTCAGCTAGGGGAGCCGGACTCGAACTAGCAACCTTCCGGTTACCAGCCGACCCGCTCTACCTCCTGAGCCACATGCCCATGTGGTTGGTGTGGACTCCTTCTGTGTCATGTTGACTCCACAGCCCCGAGGGAGTTGAGACCAAATGCTACGTTACCTGACGTAGCCCACAGAAGCCGTACATCACATGCTCCAAAATACACTGAGCCTCAGGACGACCTAGTCTCCGCTATGGGGTCCGCTTATTTCTAGACACGCCTCCTTCAGGTTGCATGTAGATGTGAAGCGCGACCTTTCCTCATCACATCATGAAGACCAGCAGACGTCATGATGACCATCAGCAGCAGACGTAGGAACACCGTCCGACCGCCAGCAGGATGCCGCTCCACCCAGAGGTATGTTTAGGGTGGAGAACGTCCGACGGCCGGGGGCAGAGTGGCCCCCGCACTGGCAGTAGAACAGCCGGGAGGACCAATCATGAGCCGACGCTGCTCACTTCCTCCCGCCCGCCCCCCTGATTCCAGACTCCGTCTTACGCAGGGGGTTCGTAGGTCTGAGCCGTCAGTCCTGATTTACGTTAACATTCAGGGCGTTTAGCAGAAAAGAGAAACAACAATACAAATCTGTCGGTCCAGTAAGGAGGTTCATAGAACCAGTGCCAATCACTAACCATTGCTAGTGTTAACCCATCCCTGTAAACAACAGAGACAGCTAGGATAAGATGCTACATAATGCTAAGAACTACTAAGTGCCAGGACGTACCACATACAATAAGAGTGTTAAAACGGCCGTTGGGGTTCCTGATAAAGACTTTAGTGTTTAGCCATTTCAGCAAATACTGAAGCAATACCTCCGTATTCGCTGAAACAAAAGAATACTTGAACACACATAAAGCCTAATACGTTATGGAGGGATCTCTGTGATGGTAGGTTGATAACCATAGCCGGTAGGTAAGTGCCCAGGTGCTGGCTGAGCACTGCAGCAGAGGGGGTGTGTGATGGAAGCGTCTCCTCAGAGACCATGGAGCCTCAGAGACACTGTAATGAGGGAATTAATTGCATCTGTGCCCCATGCAGAGAGAGACTAAAGATGGCTTCACAGAAACAAGACGGCTGGAATCAGAACCCAACAATGTGAACGAATGAACATCACCCGCATAAAACACACTGAATACATGCATACAGACGCACGCATGCACACACACACACACACACACACACACACACACACACACACACACACACACACACACACACACACACACACACACACACACACACACACCACACACACACACACACACACACACACACACACACACAAATATGGTAATAATCCCACAAACACACACCCGTACATGAATACACACGCACATACTTTTTCAGTATTCAAAATATCCACAGGCAGAAAAATTCCATCTCTGTCTCTCCTGAAGGGCGGGAGCCTCTCGGCCAATCAGGACCGAGCATGGTCAGAGGTCAGCCGAGAAACGTCCAACGAGGAGGCTGCTTACCCAGCTGGTGGCTGAGAGCCACAGGAAGCTGCTCCAGCCTGGCAGGACACACCGGCCCAGAAGACACACCCACACACACACACACACACAACACACACACACACACACACACACACACACACACACACACACACACACACCACACACACACACACACACACACACAACACACACACACACGGACATATACACACACACAGACATATACACACACTACACTGACACAAACACACACATGGACATACCTGTACGCACACGGACATATACACACAAACAGTACACTGACACAAACACACACACACACACACACACCACAAACACACACTACACTGAAACACACACACAAAACACATGAAAATAAACAAACACACACATAGAAAGAGTACACACGGACACACAAACACACACACACACCCTAACACGGACACACACACTACACTGACACACACACTAAACTGAACAGACACACACACTACACTGACACAGACACACACACTCCACTGACACACACACACACACACACACACACACACACACACACACACACACACACACACACACACACACACACACACACACACACACACACACACACCTTCATTGTGTGAACATATATCCATTCTTTATGTGCTGCCAGCCTTAATGTCCTCCTCAGAGATCAATAGACGTTGTTTCCCGCACAGCCTGTCGTCAGCTGCACTACATTATCTGATATTATATTCTGGGGGATGGAGTTAATGAACAACAAAACTAGCTTTATGTTTCAGTCCTGTTATTATTACCTGTCCAGCGCCTTCCCGAACCCGAGAGCAGAACACCATGTGAACAGAATTCAGCTGCCTCAACTCATCTCATTCAGTCTTGTCTTCCTTAAAGACACACAGGCTCATCCTGTCGCCTGTATTGATATGACATTGATCAGGGAGACGTTCCTAACCACCCGCTGAAAGGTTCTGGGTTCGATAGCCATCTGATATTCACATCGCCCAAGTGCTGATTGGTCCTTGGATACATTTTTTAACGCTTTATAGTTTGTAGCGAATGATTCCGTCTGTCTTCTGCTTTCAAAAGCATGTCACGAATATCTGACCTGTTTTTGAAAGCATGATGGAAGCGTACTTTCAGAACACAAGAAAGAGTTATTCAGAAGGACTTTAATCAGGAAGCTCACAATCCTGAATCTTTAAATAGAATAAAACATCATGACACGTTCTCTCTACATCCACTCTGCTCTGACCAATGAAAGCCCACTGAGGACCCGGGAGAGGACAGCTGGCGGCGGCCGGCGTCACAGGAAGGAAATGATACTACGTCCGCCTCGCCAATGAGACAGCTGCTGCTATTGGCTGCTGGCCAGTGATGTCATTGCTGTCCTCCAATTGAACCATTAACACGTTTCAAACTCAGTCAATGACATCCACACACCCACAGTCCCTCCTAGCCTCCTTGTTGTTCTTCTTTGTCTGTTGCTCACAATACATGGGTTCTTCATCTAAAGTCCACTTATCTTCCCTCCTCCTTTGAAGACGCATTTCGCTCAGAGAGGTAAAAAAAAAGAGAACTCAGAAACACACACCGGGAAGTTAGGTTCATGTTTGTCACTTGGTGGTCGTCGCTCGTCCGCCGGAATAAGGAAAGGTGACAACCTTCTCCTCTCTCGATCTCCCTCTCTCTCTCTCTCCCCATTCTTCGTCTCCTCTCCCCTCTTTCTCTGCTGTTCTGTCGCTCTCATCTTCTCCCTCCTCTCTCTCTCTCCTCATCCTCGACTTCGTGTCTACTTCGCTAGCCTCCTCTCTCCACTCTATCTCTCTCCTGGGTAATCTATCCTCTACCTCTCTCCTTCGCTCATCTCTCCTCTATCATCCTCTCTCTCTCTCAACATCTCTCCTCCAGTCTCAGCTCCCCGCTCCTCACTTCCGCCTCCCTCACCTCCTCTCTCGCCCACCTCTCTCTCCTCCTCTCTCCTCTCGACGGTCTCGGTCTCTCGTTCTTCTCTCTCTCTCTCTCACCCCATCTCTCCCTCCCCCTCCCCTCCGTTCCCTCCCTCTCTCCCTCCTTCGTCATCTCTCTCCTCTCTCTCTCTCTCTCTCTGTGTTGTTTACCGCCAACTCATTCCCCTCCTGACTGATGCCCAAAACTCTCTCTCTCTCTCTCCTTTCACTTCCACTCTCTCCATCTCTCTCTTGCTTGCTTTCCTACCCTCCATCTCTCCTCATCTCACGCTCCTTCTCTCCCTACAATCTACCTTTTTCTCCCTTTTCTGGCTGGCCTTCCCTCTCCCCTCACCCGTTCTCCTCTCTTCCTCTCAGGGCACAAACAACCTCTCTTTCTCCGCCGTACAAAGAGACACATTCATGGAGAGGGAGGAAGAGCAAGCAGAGACAGACACAGATTATTAATTAAGAGAGATATCTCCCACTGATCAACAGAACTGAAGGAGAACTCAAACAAAATGTGTGAAACCCAAAGCCGTTTTGTAGATGATAATGTGTGTTTTTGTTTTTGTGTGTTTGGGGGGAGGGGGTTCCTCTCTCCACTAGTTCTGGTTGTCCTGGGTTCAATGACTCAGTGTGTGTGTGTGTGTGTGTGTGTGTGTTTGCTAAACCACACCACTGCTGCTCTGAATTAAAAGACAGACTCACGTTCCTGCAAATTACCGAGACCCTGTGTGTGTTTGTTCTCACTGTGTGTCTGACTGTGTACTGGGTGAGAGTGAGTGTCTGGTTTTGTGCGTGTGTGTTTTTGTGTGTGTATGGGAGCGGGTGTGTCTGTTTTTTTATGTGTGTGTGTGCATGTGTGTGTAGTGTGGGGGGGGGGGTCCCTCTCTCCACTAGTCGGGGTTGTCCTGTGTTCAATGACTCAGCAAATCCGAGCCGAACAACAAGGCGAGGAGCCGAGACCCCCGGGATCCTCTCCCTCTGAGGGGGGGGAGGGGGGCAGGGGCTGGCTGGCTGAGGCAGGACGTGCTGGGCTTTTTAAAGCAGCCTTCCTCCTCCTCATCCTCCTCCCTCAGCGTGGTCTGTCCTTCCTGCAGCACCTGCAGAGTAGGGGTTCATGACCCTACCGTGGGAGGCGCCTGAGGGCTGTTGTGGTTGTTTACCTTGGGCGGGGCCTGAGGGCTGTTGTGGTTGTTTACCTTGGGCGGGGCCTGAGGGCTGTTGTTGTTGTTTACCTTGGGCGGGGCCTGAGGGCTGTTGTGGTTGTTTACCTTGGGCGGGGCCTGAGGGCTGTTGTGGTTGTTTACCTTGGGCGGGGCCTGAGGGCTGTTGTTGTTGTTTACCTTGGGCGGGGCCTGAGGGCTGTTGTTGTTGTTTACCTTGGGCGGGGCCTGAAGGCTGTCGTTATGTTTACCGTTGGCGGGGCCTGGAGGCTGTTGTTATGTTTACCGTGGGCGGGCCTGTGCCCTATACCACGAAGCTCGCTGAACATACCCAGGCTTTCTTGGGAAAACCTGGCTCGACAGAGCCCCAACTCGCAATCAGAGTTAAATGGTACCACGAAGCTCACTTTAGATTCAATTAGTTGAACCAGGTTTTCCGCTTTAGGTTCAGTGCGCGTTCACGTGAAAGGGGCGTTTTTTGCGTCATTTTTCTCACCTTTACGATAGATCAAGCAGTCTATATGCGTATAAGTGAAAAGATTCTGCATATTGTCTGTAAAATAACTATGCCAAATGCAGAATTGTTCGCCATTAATCCAAATAGAATGATGATGATTTAAAAATACATAAGCAACGTCAATCCTGCCTTATTCTATCATTTAGGGAATTCACTTTAAATACACCCTATTTAAGAAATGAATCTCATGTTTTCGACCACTGAGAGGTAGCGGCTGTAGCGTAGTGGATTAGTATAAGACCCAGCGACCGGGGTTCAAATTCGCCGGTCTATAATCATGCATTTTACCCCCATAGATGTGGTGCCAGCACGGCCTTGAACATATGGGTTCAAGTTCGAAATAAGCACAAAAATATAATTCCATAAGCTTTAGTGAATAAGTATTCCATATGCATGAGAATTAGGACTTTTTAAGCTTCACAAAAATTTGCGTCACTTGGGAGTCGAACCCCCCGCGCAGAAATTCAAGACTGAAGCGCTACCTCCACTCTAGCACTCTGTCACTGAGACACAATGTGCAACAGTAATCATTGTCTACATAAGGTCCAAAAGGACAATCAAATAACGAACACCCTCTGATGAGAATCTGTATCTCTCATGAAGAACCCCAATTTCGTTGTTTGCACAATGACAATAAAGTCTGAAATCTGAATATCGTCAGACAATGCCAAGGGATCGGTTCTGTCCCGTAAAACCCTCTGTCTCCGGAGAGACGCCTGTACGAGAAGGAGGGAGGAGAGGAGGGGCTAGGAAGCTGCGCACGCCGATTTAAGTAGCCGATCTCCGGCTAGACTAAGCCGAAAAACTGCTCCCGACCAGGTTTGGTTGCGAGCATAAGTCACCATGGTGATACAGCGACGCTAAAAGAGATCGACTTTCGTGGTACAACTAACCCAGGCTTGGAGCTCAACATACCTCGCTAACCCTCTAAGCGATCTTCGTGGTACAGGGCCCTGGAGGCTGTTGTTATGTTTACCGTGGGCGGGGCCTGGAGGCTGTTGTTGTTGTTGCTGTAGGGCGGCAGGTGGACGTCCTCATGCACGCGGTCCAGCAGCCAGAGCAGGAACTCCAGGGCGTCGTGCTGAGAGTTCCCCCGGAACTGGGAGCCGTGCTTGGACACGGTGGACTGGGGAGAGCAGAGGGTGGAGGGTCAGACACTGGTGCCCCTACATGGTGGACTGGGAGGAGCAGAGGGTGGAGGGTCAGATACTGGTACCCCTACATGGTGAACTGGGAGGAGCAGAGGGGTGGATGGTCATACTGGTACCCCTACATGGTGGACTGGGAGGAGCAGAGGGGGTGGAGGGTCATACTGGCAGCCCTACATGGTGGACTGGGAGCACGTAGGGGTCCAGTTCACCAGAATCTAATTAGACTGGGGCCAGCTGAGGCTGCTTAAACAAACAACACCAACACACACAAACACAGTGTGTTTAACATACTATTGTATGTTATCAAGCGGGCACTATTGCATCATTTATGTTTAAATAAGGACAAGTTGTCCATGCGGTTTATAATAAATCCTAAAGAAAAAAGTTTCTTTAGGATTGAAACCCTACTGAACCATAACCCCACCAACAGCGCCATACTGAAACTGAGTCTGGATAAGCGCCTTAAATTGAGGTTTGGGTCAGATACATTGGGATTAAAAAATAGATAGATGGATTGTTTTATGCGAATGCAGAACCTTTCTAATGAGTTTACCAGGGAGAGGATCACACTCTGCATGAGTGACCCCACTTGGACGGTAATGGTCTAGTGTGTTGCCTGCTCAATAGCAGATCTGCTTTGAGGGTTTAGTGACAGCCTGTTTAAATTTGAATGGTAATTTAATTTAGAGGAAGGATCCCTTGTCTCCTCCTTACTACAAATCCAACCTGGCCTGTCAAGTCTTACTTGACTGCACTTCTTAGGACTGCCATGCAACACTTAAACCGAGTGACCACAGATGGGTAACACTTACACAAGGCTGCTTTTATTTGAACAGACAGTTTGTATTTTTCTAAGTGCAGCCTATTATTTCTAATCCGGTTCCTAATTCCACATAATTAGGCTTTAAAGGCCGATGGCTGAAAGCTCTTCTTCCTTTTCCTTTATTTTACAAACCTCACTGTTTGTAGATGCTCGCACACACACATGTTGTTCAGCAGTGAGCCCGGGCCAGGAGGGGGACAGGTAAGAACAGGAGCCCCCTGCTGGGTTGCTACGGCGACCGCAGAGCACTGTGATGTGTGTGTGGAGGTGCTGAGGTGGAGGTAGTGATGAAGGGAAGGACGTTAAAGTGACCCTAGTTAACATCAGGTCCTTCTGCAGACGCTGTTAGCCCCCTGACTCACAGTTAACCCAGAGGGCTTACCCTGCTCAGGTGTATGTACAGGTGAGGCTCAGCTACACCTACTGTGGCCTCAGTTGACGCTGTTCTCAGGTGACCTACAGGTGAGGCTGTTCTCAGGTGTGGCAGTTCTCAGGTGAGGCTCAGGACAGGTACACCTACAGGTTAGGCTGTTCTCAGGTGAGGCTGTTCTCAGGTGTACCTACAGGTGAGGCTGTTATTAGGTACACCTCTGGTGAGAATGTTCTCAGGTGACCTACAGGTGAAGCTGTTCCCAGGTGAGGCTGTTCTCAGGTGAGGTTCAGGTACACCTACAGTTTGGGCTGTTCTCAGGTGTACCTAGAGTGAGGCTGCAGATGCCTTAAAATGCGGGCCGATATATCTACATATCCAAGCTGTGTGAATCACCAGCACTTAGGAGACTTCGGCACTGGAGACCTTCAGATCAGGGACGTCCTCTGTGGGGACATGTCAACCCGTTTACAACACTTTATTCTCCTGGTATATTGACTGGGAGCTTTATTTAAATGCACGTTGGGCTGTTAAGTCTGCTTAAAATGCAGAAAGGATGACTGTTAGAGTTCAGAGACAGAGGGCTGTGGCATCAAAGAAAGGACTTGATCCATTTCCTTTCTGATGTTGAAACGAAAGTGCAAAACGTTATCTTGAATAAGTCTGCTTCATAAATCCTGAAAAGCAAAGTTGTCAATGATGTGATAAACACCTTGAGCCGAAAATTACTCACAAACTTAACTACCAGGGTGGGAATGTTAAAAATAGAAAATAAATCCTACATCACTTTTTTTTACACTTGGACATCGATAAATTGACACAATCTATTTTTCTACATTGACTGTTGACTGCACCATGAAACAGCTCTGACTAACATGGGCGTGATGACAAGGTGGCAGCACACGTTCTTTACTTCCCCCTGCTCGAGCAGCCTACGGCCCACTCACTCAGTAACGTAGCACAACATTTAGAACCACTACAGAACACATTGAGGATGTTTTAGGCTAACACAATTGTTGTGATTTGTATTGCTCATCAATGTTCTTGGTAGAGGACTGAGTGAGAACATACAATCACACACAACACACAACCACTCACAACAATCCAATGTTGTCCAATCACAAGAACTCTATTTTTATTCAGCGGGATCCATTGTTATTTATTCTGTTGTTTTAGCTTTTTTCCTTTGTCCTAAAACCTCAATTTGGAGCCACAGCAAGCGGTGGAATTAAAGCGATCTTCACATATGCAGAACATTCCTCCACTGAGATCTGCCTGCTCATCCCTTAAATATTTCAGAAGAATAATCAAATTATTTATTTTCGTCATTATGTCATTATGACTTTTGCTCTTCTTTATTGAGTATCAATATTGATATCTGCCATTTCCCCGGCTGTAGCCAATACAACAATGAAACATGAAACCAGGCGGCCATAGACTGTAACTTAGACCCATTTATCTGAATAAACATATAACACCTGAGTTATTAGGCTTGGGCTGCTTAGGAACGGCTTTCAAGCACACTGCACACAGCACACACCACCAACTCCACCCATACACTACCCCTCCTCAGCTACACCCCTAGACCACCACCTTGACCTCTTCACCACCACCACCAGCCTAACCCCTTCACCACCACCACCTTCACCCCTACCCCACCACCTACACCACCACAACACTGCCAGATCCACCCCTACACCACCAACACCACTACACCAATTCATACACCCCAACCACCTCCATCACCTCCACCCCTTCACCCTCAACCCCCTACACCACCTCCCCCACCCCACACAACCCCATGTGAAGCGGTCAACCTGTACTTCCAGCAGCAGTGATGACGATAACAGCTAGCCAAACTCCAAGGCACCAATTGTCTCTGAGGTAACGGATGCTTGAGAGTCTTTGAAGCTCTTCTGATTAGTCGGTGAGGGCTGCACATAACTTATCGATCTCACCCAGGATGTGTGTGTGTGCTGGAGCTGGAGTTATGTGTTCCCCAGATGGGGACGGCGATGTAATGAACAACTTGGTTAGTTTATACGCTGTACGCCAGTAGGTCTGGCCAACATGGACCCGGGCCAGCAGGAGAGAGCAGAGACACATCTCACAGAATGTGAGAGGTGGAGAATGAGGGAGTGTTGAACTGGAGGCCAGAGCATTCACTTCTGAAGCCAAATGAGAGCTTAGTTCCCCGTTGTACGATGTTTGCAGAACGAGATACAAGGCATAGCCTCCCCCCATACCCCCCACTCCCCTCTTACAAACGTATTGTATGTTGTATATCCTGACACCTAAAAAGAGTACTTAGCATGGTGTAGCATCTTATCCTAGCTATCTGTGTTGTAGACAGGGACTGGGTTAACCTAGTGATTGTTAGTGCTTGCCACTTTCCCTGCTGAGCCTTTCCATCGCACCGCGTGAGTCAGGGCCATGACACATCCTCTCAGTCCCTGAGCTTCACGGTGGCGTGTAAACACACCGCAGAACGCTGCGGTCAGATCCCATAAAGAACAGCTCTCCTACGCCCCCCTCCCCACTCACTGCCCTGTTGCTCTGCCCCAGACATCAGGACCGCTGCCCTAACGCAGCCACGTTCAACCAGAACCACCGACCTAACCCAGACACCTTCACCCAGAACCACCGCCCTAACGCAGACACCTTCACCCAGAACCACCGCCCTAACGCAGACACCTTCACCCAGAACCACCGCCCTAACGCAGACACCTTCACCCAGAACCACCGCCCTAACGCAGACACCTTCACCCTTCACCCAGAACCACCGCCCTAACGCAAACACCTTCACCCAGAACCACCGCCCTAACGCAAACACCTTCACCCAGAACCCAGAACCACCGCCCTGACTCAGACACCTTCACCCAGAAATCAGGACCACCGCCCTAACGCAGACACCTTCACCCAGAACCACCGCCCTAACGCAGACACCTTCACCCTTCACCCAGAACCACCGCCCTAATGCAGACAACTTCACCCAGAACCACCGCAATAACGCAAACACCTGCACCCAGAACCCAGAACCACTGCCCTGAAGCAAACACCTTCACACAGAACTCTGAAACACCGCCCTAACGCAGACACCTTCACCCAGAATCCAGAACCACCGCCCTGACGCAGACACCTTCACCCAGAACCCTGAACCAACGTCCTGACGTAGACACGCTCACCCAGAACTCTGCTCGTCCGTATGTGAGAGTGAGCAGGTGCACGTTAACACACGTCCAAACCTTGAGGGTCTGTCCATTTATAGCACTACTGGAGGAAGCTTCTGAGTCAGGGCTGTCCGTATGCGACTCATAGGTTTGGTAGAACCAAGGCAGAGCGTTGGCGCTGCTGCTAAACACACATTAGGAATATACTGGATGTCGACGGATCACCAGCTGCCCAGTCTGGGAACACGTCCGCGAGAGGGGGGGGAGGGGCGGGGGGGCCAGGAGGCCTAACGGGGTCAGAGAACAGACCAGTGTTGCATGTCCCCTCCCCTGTGATGTCCTGACTATGAGACTCTGCTTGTGATTAAAGGGATGAGATACTTTGATCTGGGGAACTGTGCAGAAAGGTGTCAATTAAAAACCACTGAATATTGAATGTTTATAGTTTCAGGAATGCACACTTTTTTTTAACATATTCTTGGCTGCTTGTCGGACATGCGTAGTAATATAAGGGATCACTTGGAGAGGTCTGCCCAGGCCAGACGTGGATCACTAATAGACTAAACTATGAAGACCAGACGGGTCAGAAATCCTTTCCTCTACGGCTCCTCAGGCTGTCTGATGGGGTAACCAGTACAAACCAGTAAGTTATGGGGTAACCAGTACAAACCTGTAGGTTATCAGGTAACCAGTTCAAATCAGTAGGGTATGGGGTAACCCGTACAAACCAGTAGGGTATGGGGTAACCAGTACAAACCAGTTGGGTATGGGGTAACCGTTAGAAACCAGTAGGGTATTGGGTAACCAGTACAAACCAGTGCGGTATGGGGTAACCAGTACAAACCAGTAGGGTTTTGGGGTAACCAGTACAAACCAGTAGGCTATGGGGTAACCAGTACAACCCAATAGGGTATAAGGTAACCAGTACAAACCAGTAGGATATGGTGTTACCATTACAAACCAATGGGGTATGGGGTAACACTTACAAACCAGTAGGGTATCGGGTAACCACTACAAACCAGTGGGGTATCGGGTAACCAGTACAAACCAATGGGGGCTCGGTGAGATATTGACACATGCTGGGGATAAAGGCACCTTGGAGAAGGGCCCCTCTAACCACAGCAGCATCACTTGGTTACAACAATAACCAATTACTAAACCAGGGTTAAACACCGGTGGCCAAACACAGGAAGGTACTGCCTGTGTCCTAACATACCTGTGATGGAGCAAGAGCGTCGTGGTGGGGGGGTTTGGCTCCTTGCCCAGAGGCTGTGGGCTCGAACGCCAACGTTCACAGCCTAGCCTGGAGAGGTCCTGGAACAGAGCGGCCCTAATCCTGCCTCCTACTTCATGGTCTACAATAATGAGGCTCTGAGGACAGAAGTGTCTTCTAATAACTGAATAGTAAAACTTCTGCTAGGCTGTGGACTTTATGTTGGTTCTACTTCTCTTCAAACCGATGAACTACTGGAGAGGTAGGGGGTACATTCCTGGATAAGTCAAGGCCTCTCTCTCTCTCTCTCTCTCTCCTCTCTCTCTCTCTCTCTCTCTCTCTTACCCTGAAGTCAAGGCCCCTGTTTGTCTCCCTCCCCTCTCTTTATCCCCGCCCTCCCACTCTCTCCCTCTGGTCTCTCTGACCGGCCCTCTCTCTCCTCAGGCCTCTGCTGTTATGGAAACCAGGATTCTCTCTGGTGAGTTACTGCTCGAGCTGCAGGCCTCCCTCCATCTCTCCACACACACACACACACACACACACACACACACACACACACACACACCACACACACACCACACACACACACACACACACACACACACACAGGGGGGAATAGACAGAGAGGGGAGAGAGACGGGGTAGAGAGGCAGTAGGGGAGAGACAGAAGGGGGGGGGGGGAGAGACAGAGAGAGGGGACACACACACACACAACACACACACACACACACACAACACACACACACACACACACACACAGTACTGGGTATCGACCGCTAACGGCGTCCCAGAGCAGGATGCACCCTCACCCCCCCACCCCTCACCCCTCATCCCTACCTGCACCTCAATCACTATGCTGCCTTTGAATAATCATTAAGGATAAGGCGTCGGCTAAATGAGTAAAGCGGCCGTTAGGTGGGAGGAGACAGAGGAGAAGGTGAGAGAGGAGAGCCCGGAACCTCCCGGCGTTTCCACTGTGATGTGCGTCACATGGGACCTCAGCGGAAGACATGTTGACACAGCAGATAAACCAGCAGCGAGAGCTGGAGAATAACACTTTGTCATACTTAATAACCACCACCACACACACAAACACACGCGCACACTCACACTCACACTCACACACACACACACACACACACACACACACACACACACACACACACCAGGTGCTCCAGAATGTGGCAGCGGGCCAGGTGTCCTGGATAGCAGCTCTCTGCTTTATTCCCTGCTGCTCTACGCCTTATCAAGCAGCCGCCATCTTGGTTCAAAAGGCTAGGGCGGAGAGAGGTTGGGAGAGAGGTAGGGAGGGAGGGGGAGAGAGAGGTATGGAGGGAGGGGGGGAGAGAGGTAGGAGGGAGGAGGGGAGTGAGGTAGGGATGGGAGGAGGGGAGTGAGGTAGGGAGGGAGGAGGGGAGAGAGGTTGGGGGGGGAGAGAGGTAGGAAGGGAGGGGAGGGAGAGAGGTAGGGGGGGAGAGGGGGAGAGAGGTAGGGGGGAGAGGGGGGAGAGAGGTATGGGGAGGGAGAGGTGAGGTGGGACGGAGAGAGAGGAGGGCTGGGAGGGAGAGAAGACGAGAGGCGGGTGGGTTGCTTGGAGAAAGAAAGTGGAGGGAGAGCGAGAGAGGGAGGGAGTCGGGATGGGAGTAGAGAGGGTGGAGAGAAAATAGACTCACAGATAAAGAACAAATAAAAAGAGAGAGGGAGAGAAAATAGAGTCATAGATAGAATACGTAAAAAGAGAGAGGAAGAGAAAATAGAGACATGTATATAAAGAATAAGTAGAAAGAGAGAGGGAGAGAAAAGAGAAGAAGAAAGTTAGGAAGGAGACAGAGAGGGGGAGAGAGAAGCGAGGAGATGAACAGAGAGAGGGAGAGAAACAGAGAGACCGGAAGAGAGAGCTGGAGGGAGAAAGAAAGTTTTGGGGTGAGAAAGAGAGAGAGGGGGGGGATGAGAGTGGAAAGAGACAGAGACAGAGAGAGGGGGAGAGACAGAAAGGGGAGAGTCAGAGAGACAGAGGGGGGGTAGAGTAGGAGAGAGAGGGGGCTGAGGGAGAGAGAGAGAGAGAGAGAGAGAGAGAGAGAGAGAGAGAGAGAGAGAGAGAGAGAGAGAGAGAGAGAGAGAGAGAGAGATGAGGAGAGAGAGAGAGAGAGGGGGGGTAGAGGGGGAGAGAGAGGGGGGGGGGAGAGAGAAGGGGAGCCTCTGTTGGCACATTAAACTTGATTCAAACTAGTTCAACTACCGTGCAGCAGGTCTTTACCCCTCGGGCAAGGTGGGTGAAAACATATTACCTCCTCGTCTCAGAAGGTATAAACTACCTGTCTCTGAAACCACCGCTGTACAGATGAATTACATTATTACATATTACTCCCTTCAGCGGCAACACAATACTTCATCTTTTGATTCAATGTGCTTCAGTCAGTACAGAGTTTGTGTACAACATAACAGTGAAACTCCATAAAAGTACTTTACTACATATACATTCACAGGCCTGAGCCAGAGGCCTGAAGCCTCATCAGCACCACTAAGTGATGGAGAAGTGATATTGATATTGGTCATGAATGTTTTTGAGAAGCCAGTGGAGACGTGAGCGATGATTTGATCACCCTCACCGGTACTGGCCTTAATGCCAGTTCATCTTTAGTTTATAACCCAGCAATATCCTGGGACCGCATATGGGTTTCAGAGCCACAGGGAGGGGACCCTGATATAGAGAGGACCCTGAGATACAGAGGGTGTGGGTACCCTGATATAGACCCTGATACAGAGAGGGTGTGGGGACCCTGATACAGAGAGGGTGTGGGGACCCTGATACAGAGAGGGTGTTGGGACCCTGATACAGAGAGGGTGTGGGGACCCGGATATACAGAGGGTGTGGGGACCCTGATACAGAGAGGGTGTGGGGACCCTGATACAGAGAGGGTGTGGGGACCCTGATATAGACCCTGATACAGAGAGGGTTTGGGGACCCTGATACAGAGAGGGTGTGGGGACCCTGATATAGACCCTGATACAGAGAGGGTGTGGGGACCCTGATACAGAGAGGGTTTGGGACCCTGATATAGACCCTGATACAGAGAGGGTTTGGGGACCCTGATACAGAGAGGGTTTGGGGACCCTGATATAGACCCTGATACAGAGAGGGTTTTTCCCTGTGAAGCGAGGTGCAGTTTGAGGTCTGGGTGAGTCATGCCTCCCGTTGTAAACAACCTGCACTGATTCTTCCGTTATCGCACTTTCTCAGCACCCTGGGATTATTGTCCGCTCTGCAGTTCGTGTTACCCCATAATTATACACACGGGTTAGGCACAAGCTACACCGGCTCTTTAGAGGGACCGGGACGCTACACTTACACACTAAAGAGTACAATTACACCTGGGAACTGCAGCCACACACCTGAGATCAGCCAAACTAACATCCACTTATATGAATACATATAATAATACCGTATATCATTCATTTGTCATGTCTTCTGTGTGTGCGTGTTGGCTGGCACACACACGCACACGCACACGCACACGCACACACACACACACACACACACACACACACAAACAGAAACTCTCATGTGCGGTTCGGTTTCATGGCTGTGAAAGCAGATTTTTTTTACAACCACAACATATTTCCGAAGAAAGCGGATAGTTCAGTCTTGCATGTGGAGATATTACAAAAACACTCTGTAAGCTCCGGGACACAAAACGCAACGCAAAACTATTTGTCAGCAGTTGTGATGGAAGAGACAATAAGAGAAGATCACTTTAAGAAGGTTTTTTGTGAGCCACTTGTATGACAAAACAAAAAAAAAAAGATTAATTAATAACCAGTGAAGGGCGCACGTCTTTACGCAGCGAGATATGAACCTCTGAACTAAACACCGTCAGAGTGTTTCTGATCGGGACCCCGTCCCACCCACCCACCAGACCGACCTGACCCGTCAGACCCACCAGACCCTTCAGATCCACCAGACCCTTCAGACCCTTCAGACCCTCCAGACCCTCCAGACCCACCAGACCCTCCAGACCTTCCAGACCCACCAGACCCACCTTGAAGCCCACGGACAGCTGCGGGGTGTAGTCGAGGGTCCAGAGCGCGCGGACCAGCAGCGCCAGGTGCTCAGTCACCTCCCCGGTCCTGGTCCCCCCCTGACCCCCCGGCCCGTCCCCAGCCCCCCAGGACCCAGGTCCGTCTTGTACCGCTCCAGGCCCAGGTACTCGGCCAGCAGGTCGGTGTTGCTCAGGCACTGGACGACGGCGTTCATGAAGCAGGTGTTCCCGTGGTTCTTCAGCCCCAGGACCCCGGGTGTCTGGTCCCCGTAGTACCAGAAAAGCTTCTCCCGCCCCGAGGACCGGTGGGACCCCGAGGTGGCGGTCGTGGTGGTGGTGCAGGTCTTCTTGAGGAGCTGGTCCCCCGGCCCCCCGGTGGGTCTTCCTCCCTCAACATCTTCCCGGAGTTGGCCAGGAGGGTGCAGGGGGTCCCATCCCGGAACCCCCCGTCATCATCCTCCGTCTCCCGCCTCCCGTCGTCCATGTCTCCTCCAAAATGCGATAAAGTTCCCAAAGTTCTCATGATCTTGTTCATGAAGCCCCCGACGAACCGGAACGACCTCCTCCGGAACAGCTTCCCGTTCTTAGAGCTCTTCTCCCGACGCGCTCCCGGCTTCCCTCGGACCCCCTTCTCCATGTCCGTCCGTCCTGTGGTCCCCTCCCGGGTCCGGATGACTAGAGTCCGCTAATAAGAAGAACCATCCAAAGAATCGTTCGCTCTAAAGCGCCGAGGTGTCACTACTGCTCCGTCTGTAAGACGTACCATGGCAGCGGTGAGCAAGGTGCTAGCCGGCAGCGTCGAAGATCACAGACCGGTACATTCCGCTACTTACTCTCGGATTCATTAACTCCCGGTGCCAG
Organism: Gadus chalcogrammus; assembly: GCF_026213295.1. NCBI lineage: Eukaryota > Metazoa > Chordata > Actinopteri > Gadiformes > Gadidae > Gadus > Gadus chalcogrammus. Next base: position 17,804,562 of record NC_079413.1, on the reverse strand, counting down.
CCCGTGTCACCGACCAGCCCCCCCGTGACGCGCCGTCCGCTCCGAGGCGCGCCGCTGCATGCGTGAACGCGCTTCTCCCAGTGGGCTCCCACTGCACTTCGCACTGGAAGATAAAAGCTTCGTACTGGGAAAGGACTCGCCCATTCATCTAGTTGTCTCTACACCACTCAATAAATAACGTCCTTCCAAATACACACAGAAAAGGAAAATCACTCAATATGCAAATGTTACTCGTTAAACTCAGAGAAAGAAAAAAAAAATCTCAGTTTGTTAAATACGTTTGAAAATAATTCATCCTTTTCCGTGGAAATCGTTTTATTTTGTGACAAAAACTACTCTCGGACCATTATGCAGAGATATTCCAGCAGAAAGGCTGATCAGCTGCCCTGGTGAGACGCCCCCTGGTAGTCCACAACGCCCAATGTCAGGGGGAGCAGGAGTCGATTCAGGGACCGCCTGCAGCCCCACGTCCCTTCAGAGCGTGCCTAGTTCATTAGGCAGAGAAGAAAAGGTTCAGATTAGGAAGTTTAGTGGTTTCATGAACAGTATTTTCATAAGCGGGCGTGCGTGTGTGTGCATGCGTGTATTTATATGTGTGTGTGTGTGTGTGTGTGTGTGTGTGTGTGGTGTGTGTGTGTGTGTGTGTGTGTGTGTGTGTGTGTGTGTGTGGTGTGTGTGTGTGTGCGCACCCTTGTCTTTACACGCAAAGACAAGGGTTCGAGAGGTGAGCGGTGAGAGAGAGACAAGCAGAGAGAGAGAGAGAGAGAGAGAGGTGTGGGGTATATAATATAGTAGGGTAGAGTACAATAGAGTAAAGCAGAGCAGAGTATTATATGTTAGACTAGACGGTAGAGTCGAGTATAGTCTAGCATAAAGTAGGGTAGAATGGAGTAATGTGGAGCCTACGTTCCAATACTCCAAAAAGATTAAGATTTAGTATGTCCCAATACAGCATGCCAATAATACAAGGATGCTGTACAAAATCTGCCAATATGTTGGCAAGAAAATTTCATATGTGTTCTGATCATGTAAAGACATGTCTCTTTAGAGCATATTGGACTCCCCTTTATACTGCCCCCTTATGGGGTAAGTTAAAAAAACCAAGTATGCACAGACTTCAGGTTGCTTACAGTGATTGTTTTAGGATCTTACTTAAAAAGCCAAGGTGGAGTAGGGCAAGTCAGCAATTTGTGAATGCAGGAGTTAACACCTTACAAGCTTTATTTAGGAACCTTATGCACAGATTTATCGGTCACTTGAATGACTCAAAGAATGTAATTATAATTGCTGTCGAACCCAAGTTATAGTGCAGTACGCTACCAGTCATACCTTTGGAGACATTGGTATAAGTGCCTTTTATAAGAGACAGGAATGTTTTTATTCTACTGTGTGTTGTCTATTTTTTGTTTTGTATGTCTTTTAAAATGGACCTTGAGTCTAATAATAAAAGTTGATGATGAGGATGAAAATCCAGTTGCATTTCGCAATATGCAAGCCATCATGCTTTTGTCTATTCCCACAATCCTCTGCGCAGCTCCTATGGCTCAGGTGATGGGGGGCACTACAGGTATCCTCATCAGTGACATCACCTGTAGTTTGTCCCGATCGTATGCACACTGTGTGCAACAGTATGTATCTGCAGTGTGTACTACATGTAAAAAGAAAAAGTATGACATTTGGAACGCAGCCTCCTGGAGACAGATCTCCAACATGGAGCCCCAGGCCCTGTTCCATTATGGACTAACTTCAGCCCCTGGTCCAGCTGGTGTTTGCAGGGGAGCAGCAAGAGTCAACTAGTGGAGGGTGGCAGCCAGCTAGCTGCAGGGTCTCCGGTAGAGTAGAATCAAGTAGAATAGAGTAGGGTACAGCATGATAGAGTGGAAATGAGTAGACTACAGA
>NC_079413.1:17755163-17800163 GCF_026213295.1 Gadus chalcogrammus | reverse complement strand
ATAATAATATATGCAAGAAAAACACAACAAGGGTACATACTAGACCAGGGGTCACCAACCTTTTTGAACCTGAGAGCTACTTCATGGGTACTGAGTCATACGAAGGGCACCCAGTTTGATACACTCTTCTGAGATAACCAATTTGCTCAGTTTGCCTTTAGTTATATATTCTGTCAAGCGATTAAAATATTTAATAATGTCATAGTTAACTCACGATTTTTATTTCTATGCTAAATATCCTTTGATTTATTTTTCCCATAAATTTTTCTCATTTTAATGCTCTTATCAACATGGAGAAGTGCATCGGCTTGCCTTGTGCAATTTTTTTTTTATTGATAACAACATTGGCATATACTGACCAAAACAGGACGATACAAATAAAATAAAAAATAAATTGCGTTAATCGCGCAATATTTTTTGTTAACGACGTTAAAATTGGTTTGCGTTAACGGCGTTAATAACGCGTTGAACTGACAGCACTAATTATTAATATTGATTAATGATACTCATCTATGTGAAGAAACTGATCATGTTAATGATTTCTCACATTAATTATTAATTAATGACTTAAAAAAGTTGGGAAAGAGTTGTTCAAGAATGAGCTGTGCTATTTTCCGAACAGGCCTTCGGGCGCCTCATACGGTCTTTTCGGGCGCCCTGGTGCCCGCGGGCACGTGTTGGTGACCCCTGTACCAGACCCTATCAGGACTTCATACAAAGTCTTGACATTGATAATTGGACCATTCCGTTAGCCTACAAAATTTAGCAACAAAAACGACTGAAAGCGTAAACATTCAGGCCTATAGACCATTGAAGTAAAGATTCCTCCTCTTACTGGGAACAGTGGAATATAGAGGGCCTTTCAAACGGAACCAACTGGTTACAATAATTTACTAATATTAAATATTTAATTCGGTAAGGTAGCCTATAATTGCATGAGGGGATGCATAACTAGACCTCACTAGATCAGGTGGTAAAGCCCTGTTTATAAGTATGAAATTACTTCGCCATTTATAAATGAAATGAATTTAAAGCAGCACAATGTGATTGTTAAGCTTTTAATTATTTTATAGCTCATTTCCCATCTTTAAGCCCCAGGGAGTTTTCCATAAGCTTCCTAATAAACCAATCAGATCCGCGGTTATTTCTGTTTTCCGTCGGGTCATGAATCAGCTCCTCCAACGACGTTCAACAAAGAGCGCTTCACGTCAGAGAACGCGCTCTCTGCCGGCCGATCCGAGGGAATGGTGGAGGTCTTCAGACCACCCAGACGGACCCTGAGGGACGCACATGTGGCTTTGAACCCCAACCCTGTACTGACGACACACGAGACCCTAATGCTGCCCTGGACTCATAACTCTGCCACCGCCCGATGCCCACGGTTGCGCTCATGAAAGAGGGCCTTCACTAATGAAAGAGGGTCTTCACTTCCACGCCGCGGCGACCTTTCGCTATTCATGGAGAAAATGGACATGAAAGAGACAACGAAATGTTGGATATGCGTGGTCCAACATCCGCCATCATGTGTGGAAGATTTATCTCTTTTATCCATTGGAGAGCGAACACAAGTTTCTATTATGCCGGTGATCCTCAGGTCCAGCTAGCCCTGGAGCCCTCCGTCTGTTCAGTCAGCTGCAGGGGCCACTTTTAACCAAAAGAGGGCAACATTTAGTAGGATATGAGGGCAGGGAGTCAGCACCACTAGCCTGAGAACTAGCCACTGTACCAAACTGCATTCGAAAACGTTAGTTTTCTCATGCGTTGAGATCTCCGTGCATATATTCTGTGAACCGCAGTAGCTCTGCGTGGTTTGGTTTTGTGTGTGTGTGTGGTGTGTAGGGGTGAAACGGATCAGTGTGTCCACGGTTCGGTTCAGATAACCGTTTTTGGGCCTCGGTTCGGATACGGTTCGGATTAGGATCATGTCCGTGGTAGTAAAAAGGCGACTTTTTTTGACGGAGGGTTTGGGGGAGAAACACAAAATGAATGAGACCCACAGGCTATTTGCAATGTGTTAATTGACTGCAATCAGACAACTTGCAAGGCTTTTTTGTGCAATAAATGTTCCGCTAAATGCATTTGAAAACATGGTGCACTGAGTGTAACATGTAAGGGATAACGGCCGACGAGGCTTAGAACTCTGGCGACGAGCGCAGCATGAAGCCAGAGTTGCCTCTACCTGTCCATTATTTCCATCGAACTGGTCGACCTCGAAGGCCGTTATCCCGCTTATCACCCGTTTGTATTTATCTCCCGTATATTTAGAATATAATTGTATCATTACTTTCTTGAAATTTAGGAATCGTGCGCTTGAACTTCAGAAAACAACCTATTACAGCTACCTCATTGGCTCGGGCAGCACTGGAGAGAATGCATTCCGCTGGGTCCTAAAGACCCTTTTGTATCGGACGTAGGCTACAGTAGGCAAAATACGCTACATAAGGCAATGCCTTCATGAAACCGAAATCCGCGGATCACCGGAATGCTCCGAACTGTGGTAAACGAACCGAACGGATTCGGATACAATTCGAACCGCTGCAGCCTAGTGTGTGTGTGTGTGTGTGTGTGTGGGTGTGTGTTGTGTGTGTGTGTTGTGTGTGTGTGTGGGTGGGTTGTGTGTGTGGACACAGAGGGCCCCGTCCTCCAGGACATAAGGGCACAGTTGCCTACTTTGCTATAATCAACGATGAAGAAAATGTAGGAAATTGCCTGTGGGATCTCTGGTCTTAATAGACTAGAAACCGTTTGTACTTTTGACGACGAACGTAATGTTTATATCTCCGGTCACCAGACCCATATAATATAATTTCACCCAATATTCGACTAGAGGTAAAACCTCCAAAAGAATAGGCTCTGCTGAAGTCATGACCATCAAACTATTTAGTGGTCAAATCAAAGTCATCATCAATGTTTGTCTAGCTATATCACTCTAATTTAATTAATCCAAACAGAGGCTTTGCTGAAGTGGGATTTCATTTCCCTGTGGTATTTTAACAGTTAAAGTGCACATTGAAGAGCTCGGAGCCACAGTGGGGGGTCTCTCTTAGTAATAGTTTTTATTTCACGCTTGGCTTATCTAAGCTTTCCCTTCTCGCACTTTTCAAATTCGCACTAAAACCAAATTTGCCTTTCTGTCCCCAGAAGGAATTCTGATTGGCTCAACTGGGTTTAGCTAAATCCTAATTGGATAAGGATTTTAATCTAAGATGAGAAAGAAGAACGGTCGGTGAACATAACATATTGCAGTAAACAGGCCTAAACTAGTTAAATAAAAGCTGTTAATGTGTTGTTATAACTGGCTGGTCGTTCTATTCTATAAAGCTGTACGTTCTCCATGTGGTAAAGCCATCCAATGCTAGCTCTGTGTGACGGCCTTCAGCTGTTTTATGTCAGATGTTAATCCAGTTCTTATTGGAGCGAGGTGGTGGAGGTGGTGGAGGTTTTATGTGTTTTCCATCCAGGGGAACATAAAGCAGATATGCATTCAAGGCTCTCTGGTATGCGCTCGGATCTCCTCCGCTTCCAGAGAATGTGCCATGATGTAGCAGAGGAGCTCAGCTGTGTTTCTATAGAGCCAACGGACAAGCTCCTCCTCGCTCCTCCTCCTTTGCTCAACCTCCTCCACCCCAGTGCTGTTCCTCCACCTTCTCCATCTCCTCCACCTTAGCACTGTTCCTCCTCATTGCTCCACCTCCACCACCCCTGCAATGTAGCCTGACGTAGTTTGATGTAGCCTGACGTAGCCTGATGTAGCCTGATGTAGCCTGACGTAGCCTGTAGCCTAACGTAGCCGGTTACACATGTGTGGTCATGTCATGGTAGTTGTTTTACATTTTTGCGTTCATGCATTTCTGCAAATGTATGTTCATGCACTGCACAGAGCAGTTTGGTGTGTGCTTGAACATGCATGCTTGCACGTGCATGTTTTGTGTGTGTGTATGTGTGTGTGTCCATGTGTGTTTGCATCACAAGCAACATAGTACACAACCAGAGCTCCAATAATCGATTATATGTCAGCATAATGCCAGCGTGTAGATCAAAAGACCAAACAAAAATCTGTCCAAGTCAGTCCTGATTCAGTACTGAGTCTGCTCTGAGTCTATTCTGAGTCTGTCCTGAGTCTGTTTGAGTCAGTCCTGAGTCAGTTCTTAGTCAGTCCTGATTCAGTCCTGAGTCTGTTTTGAGTCAGTCTGAGTCAGTCTGAGTCAGTCCTGAGTCAGCCTGAGTCAGTCCTGAATCAGTCCTGAGTCTGTTCTGAGTCGGTTCTGAGTCTGTCCTGAGTCAGTTCGAGTCAGTCTGGGACTATTCTGAGTCATTCCTGAGTCAGTCCTGTGCCAGTCCTGAGTCAGTCCTGAGTCAGTCTGGGCCTGCCTCCCCCGGGCGTGCTGCGGGGGCCGCTGTGATCGCCCGCTCCCCTGGATACGCTAATTACCGGCTCCTCCGTCACTAAAGAGCGCCGCTGTCTGTTCACACGAGCGCTGAGGACATAATTAGAGTTCTTATGCTCATCTCCACCCTGATGAAGGGAGACGGTGACAGCCTGCTGGTCTGAGGGGAGCTGGTGTGTATCTCTGCATCTGTGTGTATCTGTGTGTATCTGTATCTGTGTGGATCTGTGTGTATCTGTATCTGTGTATCTGTATCTGTGTGTATCTTCCTCCTCTGTGTCACCAGTGTGAAGCTCACATACCACGGCGTTAAGCCACTCTCCTCTGTGAAGCTTCTCTGTGAAGTGAGAGCCGTGTTGACGTAAGCGCTAGAGGCTAACGTCTCATGAGGGCTAGGGGCTGTCAGCACGCTGCTATTACACCCCTCAGACTGTTGTTAAAACCCTCAAAGGAGGCGAATATGAAGAGGAAATAAGGATCAAATGAGACTGCAGATCATCCTGGTGATGATCTGCTTTAAAGAACAGATTCACCGTCCAGACTCACTCTTTCAGAGAGCTAGCCTGCACCTTCAGCTGCAGTATTTGGCTCAGCGATTAGTTTGTTCCACTTCTAGGTGTTATATTGGATCCTGACCCATAACAGTACTGACTACTAATAAAAATACTAATTAAAGAAACAAACCACATCTGAGTGTGTGTGCCTTTAGTGTCTATGGTGTACAGATTGGCCCTTCGACCCTGGTTTTGTGCAGGACCCAGCATGCACCTGGGTGGACGCCTCCAACTGTGATGTCTGTTGATGACGGCTCATCAACAGAACACACCTGTACGGGTTGAACAGGGTTTACATCAGCTGTTCATCAGTGAGCCTCTTCTGCCCTTCGGTTGACATTATGTTCTGAAAGGCGGAAGGCAATCCACAATCATGTGTCGTGTAATAAACTCCACGTCAGTTTGCGTTATTAGGGACTGATAAAATGCAAATGGCGGCAACAGTGAGGAGTTATCCCCCCAACAGATGCTGGAGTGGTAGCCGGTCCTCACCGGACCTGGGAAAGTGATTAGCGCGGAGGATAGAGGCTGTTAACGATAGACTATAATAATATTCCCATTAACAGCCCCCCATTAAAGTGTCCGTGTCCAGCAGGCGACCGGGGAATATGGCTACAGCCCTAAGCCTGTCATTAAAACATAAAACCAACCATGATTACAAAACCCCCTGCGACCGCCACTGTTCCATCTCTCCTCCTCCTCTCTCTCCTCCCTCTCCCTCTCTGTTCCATCTCTCCTCCTCCTCTTCCCTCCTCTCCCTCCCCCCTCTCTCTCCCCTTCTCTCTCCTCAATCTCTCCCCCTCTCTCTCCTCCCTCTCTGTTTCAACTCTGTTCCATCCCTCCTCCTGCTCCTCTCCCTCTCTATCTCTCTCTCCTTCTCCTCTCCCTCCTCCCTCTCTCTTTCCCCCACCTCTCCTCTCGCTCCTCTCCCCCTCTCCTCTCTCTCTCCTCCCTCTCCTCATCCTACTCTCCTCCCTCTGCTCCTCCTCTCTCTCCTCTTCTCCTCTCTCCTACTTCTCCTCCTTCTTCTCCACCTCTCCTCCCTCTCCCTCGCTCTGCGAGTGGGTAAGGCTCAGAGCTGTGTACCCTTCGCTGGGCGGAAGAAGCGTCCTCCCTCTCCTCCTCCTCTCCTCTCTCTTCTCCCTCTCCTCCTCTCTCTCCTCCCTCTCCTCTTGCTGGGAGTAGCTAAGGCTCAGAGCTTGGTACACCTACTCCCTCCTCCCTCCTGCAGGGCTCTCGTTATTTTTAAACTCTGAGGGGTTAAAATCGATCCATAAATCTCCTGTCCCACGATGCTTCGATGTTCCGGCTGGGCTGTCCAGGGCCCGATTTATGATCTGTGGGGGTGGAGAGAAAGAGAGAGTGAGAGAAAGAGAGGAGGAGAGAGAGGGAGAGGGAGAGGAGAGAGAGAGAGAGAGAGAGAGAGAGAGAGAGAGAGAGAGAGATGGCCCAGCCTCCCCCAGCTCGCCCTCCTCCCTCCCCTGTGTCCTTGTGAACATATTTAGAATAAGAGCAGAAGTGAGGAGGTGTGTTTGAGGCGGGCTGGGGGGCGGTCCACCTATAAAGCGTGCTGAGACCCCCCCCCCCACAGCAGTAAAGCACCGCAGCACAAACCCAACAGTCGATTGTTCTATAGGTGAAAGCAAGAAAGCGAGCGAGAGAGGGTGGAGAGAGAGAGCGAGAGAGGATGGAGAGAGAGAGAGAGAGAGAGAGAGAGAGAGAGAGAGAGAGAGAGAGAGAGAGAGAGGGGGGGAACCCCAGCAGTCGATTGCACCAGCAGAACGTAAAGCCGATCATAAGTTCGGGTGTAAAGTTCGCCTTAACCCTACGCTCGACGTAGCTAGTTTCAAACTAAAGGTGTTCTAAATTTTGGTTGCACCAACATAACTTCAGTTTTAATGTTACTAGTAGTGCATAAATTATCGAAAACGTTTAGATAATTTCCAGCCAATCATTGACAGCCAACAATGTAAACAGGAAGTACCGGCAAGTTTCCACCTTATCCGAGTGAAGACGCGTTAGCACCCAAATGAGAGGGCAAACAAAACAGTTCGACATTAATTTATTCTCTTAAATTGACTTGGGCAGTATAGGCGTGAGGCGGAGAGGTTAAAGGGGACCTATTATGCTTTTCGACTTTTATGACCTATAAACGTTGTTATAATGATTGATAGTCATGTTTACACAAAAAACGATGTAGATTTTCGGGAAACTCTTCCTCTCATCTGGGCGCTTTCAGCCATCTCTGTCAACGCTCCGTTTCGTCCTTCTCCGCCCCCTCGCCCCCCTCCTGCCAACACAACTCCGTTGTGATTGGTTACCTTCCTTGGAGCGCGCGCGCGGGCAGATTTGACCAGGCATATGTGGGCGTGGCAGGAGTACGTCTACGTAGATGTTTCCCGGAAATGTGAACAAGTGAATCGCAATCGTTGTCCCGAGTGTTTAGCGCTCTGCACAGCCACCCCAGACTGTCAGCAGGGAATACGTCGAAATGCATGTACGTCATTATTTGACACTTTAGTATGGTTGAACATGACTATCAATCATTATAACAACGTTTATAGGTCATAAAAGTCGAAAAAGCATAATAGGTCCCCTTTGAGCTATTTGATGGCGGATTTTATAATAATTGCAGCTCATTGCTGCTTTGTATGCTATTCGTTGTGTGAGTGTCATGAGTTTTTGTCTGAGTTAGCCTCTTCCTGGCTATGCATTGTATGGAATAGCTCAAGAATATTGGTTTGTATGTGAGCTGGAGTTGTTTTTAATTTTATCTCTTGAGTAGATAAGACAGTTGTTTAGCAGCCGAACTGTTGTCAAGAAGGCCGGTTATTCTAAGTAATTCCGCCCGGCAAAACCGAAATCGCGTCTATAAATCTACATCAGGGGTCTCCAACAAAAATTGAACAAGGTCCAGTTATTAAAATTTACTTCCAAGAAAGTTCCGAACCTCTAACCTACCACCTCTTAATAGCCTACTTTTGTCAAATACAATCAACACGGCATATTTCCTTATAATTTTCACAGGGCTCTCAAGGCTCACGCATTTGGTGTGAGACACACGCAATTCAACCCATGCACCCGCTCACACGCCACACTTCGTATTTCTCACGCAGAGAAATTACCAGGATAGCACCCACCATTTTGGGCCATCAGAGGTATTTTGCTTAACCTGTTTTGCTTACTTCAAATGTAGGCCTAACAGTGTTAGGCCTACATTTCAAGTAAGCAAAACAGGTACACTAGGCCTTCATTTCAAGTAAACACAAAAAGAGCATTAGGCCTTCATTTCAAGTAAGCAAAACAGGAATAATAGGCCTACATTTTAGGTAAGCTAAACAGGTACACTAGGCCTACATTTCAAATAAACACAAAAAGAGCATTAGGCCTTCATTTCAAGTAAACAAAAAGAGCATTAGGCCTTCATTTCAAGTAAGCAAAACAGGAATACTAGGCCTACATTTTAGGTAAGCTAAACAGGTACACTAGGCCTACATTTCAAATAAACACAAAAAGAGCATTAGGCCTTCATTTCAAGTAAACAAAACAGGTACACTAGGCCTACATTTCAAGTAAGCAAAACAGGAATACTAGGCCCACATTTTAGGTAAGCAAAACAGGTACACTAGGTCTTAATTTCATACATACACAAAAAGAGCATTAGGCCTACATGTCAAGTAAGCAGAGGACTCATCAATGGCTAAGGATATGCATGGGGCACTCTGAACAGCCGCATCAAGTTGTGACAGTGCGTCGTCTGATAACATTTCAGATTTTCTGGTTGTCGTTGCAGCTGACATTGGGATTTGCTTTATTTTTTCCATCCCTTTGTTTACCTTTAAACTAACGTCTCGGCAGCGCCGTTGAAGCACTCCTTCACAACAGTTGAGTCACTGAAAGTCTTTTTTATGTTGCCCCAAAATCCATTTAATCTTAAGTGAGCATTAATTTGCACGTTGCTGGCCTGTATATGAGTGTGTGAAGACTCGCATAGACCTCTCATACTCAGCTCTCAGCTCGGATATTTTCCGCGCTTTTACTTCTGACTTCTGGGGATACTTTTCCTCGAAGGATCTGTGTTTGGATTCGTAATGCTGCTTAATATTTCAGCTTTTTATCAGCGCCACGGTTTCGACACATTCAAGAAACAAGGGTTAAGTCCTGCCTTGCGGGAGAATTAACATGTATTGGTCAGTCCATTCATCTTTAAAATGTCTGTTTTCGTGGTGAACTTTCCTAATTAGAGTTCGTTGAGTGCATGATCTTCACTCTGTGAAGATCATTACTTTTTGCTGTTTTTATGCTGTACTACGGACTGTTCTGCCTTTCAATTTATATTTCAGAAAGAAATGTCTTTATTAACATAATCATGCTTTGTACAATAAAAAAAACGTATAAAAAATATCATTATTTTGAATTGGTCATGGGTAAGGATAAGGCCGTCACTTGGTCCGGACCATGGTCCGCCGTTTGGAGATGCTTGATCTACATCATGGTTTCTCAACGGGGGCGTTCGCACAACCTAGGGGGGCGCTGGGACGTGATTCCATTTTTAGGGGGGGATTAAATTTTTTTTTTTATTTTTTTTTTTTAGGTGAAGAAATAGGCTACCTGAAATACTTAACCTATTTTCATTTATTGGTTTCTAACCCTTCTACCATCTCAGCTACTTTTTACTGTCTATGCGCAGTGGAACAGTGATAATACAGCGTGGTTCGGTCCTTCACACGCCCGGACTCCCGTTACATCAGCTATCGTCATGATCTCTATAGTAACCAGGGCTCCGAACCGGTTCAAGGAACGAAAACGAAAACCGAAAACGAACGGAATTTTACGAGGAACGGAAACGGAAACGAAAACCAAATGGTCTTCAACTGTTCCGGAACAGAAACTTTATTCTGAAAACCCCAAAACCGGTTAATAACGTTTTTTTTCGTTCTCTATCTAGCCAATAAAATTTCACAAAAGCATAGCCTATTTCATGAAAAAAATATATATATTTCCGGTTGCCGCGTTCACTTCGCCGCCCGCTAAGCTCAGTTGTCACAAATTCCCACCACCGCCCTGGCGAGAGGCGATTTCGAAGCAACAGTTGCACTGAGCTCTATCTTCGACAAAGTTAACGTGAGCTAAATTAACCGAGTCCACTATATCGCCTTTGCATTGTTTCTTGTTGGTGGGCGTGCCCTGCCCTTAACCTGCGTCCAAGTTTCATTGAAAGGATCAAACAGCCGGCCCGCTCCCTGATGACAGCCCTCACTGCTGTCTACACACTATTTGATAAATGCCAGATTATAAAACACTTATTTCAATAATCGAGTCTGACTGTCATTAACAATTAGGGCTGGCCCGAATGCCATTTTTCAGGCTTCGAATACTCGTTGGTTTTTCCGAGCGAATATTCGAATACTCATTCCCGAAAAACACACCATCAAACTCAACAACATTAATAATCCCTATACACTCCCTGGAACCGATTTTGACAGTATCTACATATTTTGTTGAAGATTTAATAGCTTTTGAACGTTATTTAGTAGGCCTAAGTAAGTTGGAGTTACTTAGATTTTCCCTGTGGAAGCGAACAGCGGTTGTTCCATACCAAATCAGCTGTCCTCTGCCATCTCAGCCCTTGCGGGAGCTTTTCAATTCATTCTGGAACGTGCATCTTTTCAGGGAATTTGTACAATAAATCCATAACAAATATCGAATATTGATTGTCTTATGTGTCCATATTATATCCATTATATTTACCGGGTATTCCCAAGACGCTCACGCTCTGCAGCAAGCCAGTCACAGTTGATTGGCGCGGCGCTGTACAGCGAACGTAAACAAACAACTAAGCTAAGGTTAGCATTTCACTAAGCATTTATTTTCCTCCAGAGATCCCACTAATGTGGTTATAAAGTTAAGGGAAACAACATATCTATTCTTCCTCCACCTCTCTCGCTTCTCTGCTTGGTGTCGCTTATAGTTTGCCTCCCTCGCTCTGGTAACGTCACGTACGGAAACAACGAAGCTCCGAATACTGATTTAAGCTTTGAATACTAATTTTCCCAACGAGTATTTGAATATTCGAATAATTCGGGCCAGCCCTAATAACAATGCGGGACAACGTCTCAATTTGCGGGACGTGTACCAAGTAATCGAAATGCGGGACTGTCCCGCACAAAGCGACACATCTGGTCACCCTTTTATCGACCACAAAAATAGACTAGGCCCAATAACACTGCCGGAACTTTAAGAACGAACGTTATTTTATGTTCCGAACCGGTTCAGGAACGATATGTTGGTGGCGGAATTCAAGAACGAAAACGTTAAATATACCGGTTCCGTTCGGAGCAGAACGATTGAAAAAGAAATTCGTTTTCAAGCCCTGATAGTAACGCTGATAAACATAACCCAAGTTTGCGGGTTAACAGTTCAGTAACCAACACAACACAATCAAATATTTAATTTAGTTTCATAGCCCGTTTTCCTCCTTCCTCTTGTTCAGTTCCAGCTGCTCTGAGCGTAGTCTCCACGAAAAGACCGTTGCATTTCAAATACAAAATATATAGGCCTTATTAGGCCTCTGCGTGCAAACTGTTTTCGTGGAGTCCCCGGCCGCAGGGTGCCGCGGTCGGGGTACGACGGGAGAGCGCTGCATCCCATTAGGCATACCAGGCAATTGCCTGGGGCCCCGCAATTGCTTGGGGCCCCGGGCCACTACTAGGGGGCCCCCTAGAGCCAAGAAAAAAAAAAAAACGCTCCAGACCTCCCCCCCCCGCCCCCAGTCAACAATCGCTCCATACCCCCCCCCCCCCCCCCCCCCCCGTCAACAATCGCTCCATACCCCCCCCCCCCCCCCCCCCTGCGTCAACAATCGCTCCATACCCCCCCCCCCCCCACCCCCGTCAACAATCCTCTGCCTAGGGCCCCCACACTCCCTAGAATCGCCCCTGCGGGAGACGTGGCGGCCGGGAGTCGCGGGAGTGCCCACACCGTGGCCACGCTGAATGAATGTTCAATCCAACCATTTCTTCCTCAACCCTTCTTTCTTGGCCTCTCTCTCTCTCTCTCTCTCTCTCTCTCTCTCTCTCTCTCTCTCTCTCTCTCTCTCTCTCTCTCTCTCTCTCTCTCTCTCTCTCTCTCTCTCTCTCTCTCTCTCTCTCTCTCTCTCTCTCTCTCTCTCTCTACTGTCGCTCTGGAAGTTTAATTGAATATTCATTAATATTTTTATATTTTTTGCACCAAAACCGACTCAGAAGGCATTCATTGCTATCAGTGACCAACGCAAAATCAATGAAAAACGATGCAGTGACAACTTTAAGCAATATAACACGAGTTTGAGTGGGGTTGTTAGTTTATTTGTATTTTTTTATTGGGGGTGGGGGGGGGGGGCGCCAGAGGATCAGGTAAGGTCAGGGGGGCGTTTGCCCACTAAAGGTTGAGAACCACTGATCTACATCATCATACCGATGAAATGGATCAATACGGTCACGCACAATCCGTTCCCGACGCAAACGCTGTTGAAAATCGAATTGCCATCTTTTGTATGCAAGTCTTTTAATGTATTTACCGGTCTTTATCGCTAGAATGGAACATTGCACCAGCTAGAGGGGAGTCGTAAAATCTATATCTATATATAACTTAGTGTTACGTTGAAGCTATCTGCTGGGTGCAACTGCTATTTTTTTAGTTGAGTGTAAAGTCGAACGTTTGGGCAATTTACGTTCACCGTTGGTGCAACCAGCTGCTGAGCACTAAACCCCCTGCAGCCGTCGCTGATCCTTTCCCCCTCGTCTGCATTCATCTGAAACTATGTGCTCTGCTGTCCACACAGTGGCTGGCAGCAAGGTCAACAGCAATAAAGGCTGTGAGGCTGTGAGGCGGTGAGTCGCTGAGGCAATGAGGCAGTGAGGCGGTGAGGCAGTGAGGCTGTGAGGCAGTGAGGTGAGGCAGTGAGGCGGTGTGGCAGTGAGGCTGTGAGGCGGTGATGTGAGGCGGTGAGGTGGTAAGGTGAGGCGGTGAGGTGGTAAGGTGAGGCGGTGAGGTGAATCGGTGAGGCGTGGTGGTGAGGCGAGGTGGTGAGGCGAGGTGGTGAGGCGAAGCGGTGGGGCAGTGAGGCGGTGAGGCGAGGCGGTGAGGCGGTGAGGCGAGGCGGTGAGGCGAGGCGGTGAGGTGGTGAGGCGGTGAGGTGGTGAGGCGAGGCGGCGGTGAGGCGGTGAGGTGGTGAGGCGAGGCGGCGGTGAGGCGGTGAGGTGGTGAGGCGGTGAGGTGGTAAGGTGAGGCGGTGAGGTGGTAAGGTGAGGCGGTGAGGTGAATCGGTGAGGCGTGGTGGTGAGGCGAGGTGGTGAGGCGTGGTGGTGAGGCGGTGAGGCGAGGCGGTGAGGCGAGGCGATGAGGTGGTGAGGCGAGGCGGCGGTGAGGCGGTGAGGTGGTGAGGCGAGACGGCGGTGAGGCGGTGAGGTGGTGAGGCGGCGAGGCGGTGAGGCAGTGAGGCGGTGAGGCGGTGAGGTGAGGCTGTGAGGTGAGGCGGTGAGGCGAGGCGATGAGGCGGTGAGGCAGCGAGGCAGCGAGGTGGTGAGATGAGGCAGTGAGGCAGTGAGGCGGTGAGGCAGTGATGCGGTGAAGCTGTGAGGGTACAGCAGCGCTGCCAAGCTTCAGGGGAAACAAAAGAACCCCAGCCCCCCTCCTCCTCCCCCCCTATTATTAGGGAAGGGGGGCGACGGGGGGGGGGAATGATGTCATTTGCGGCCGCGGTCGACTGCTGTCACCGAGGAACCTCTGAGGAACATCCAGGGAAGCTTCCAAAATACTATTTTTTAACTCCAAGTAGAGCTGAGGAATGCTGGCCGAGCTCCATGGAGGGAGAAGCACACCATGGCAGAGTCTGTAAGGTGTAGTGTGTTGCGTTACGTTGTGTTGTGTTGCATGGCACTGTATTGGATGTGACTCTAGGATTGTGTTGTGTTCATATCATTCGTTTTAATATATATGTGTTGTACTGCATTCTATTGTGTATTATTGTATTCATGGAATGGATTAACCTAGTGATGCTAATGCTTGGCACTTCTATGAACATCCTTACTGTACCGACAGAGATATATTGTTGTTTCTCTTTCTTCTGACAAATGTACTTAATGTCACTTTGGATAATGGCGTCTGCTAAACGTAAATGTAAATAATTGTTCCCATTATATATTCAATTCATTTATACATTCAACCTTGTATCCGCCGTTAGATCGAGAGAGTGACAGAACTGTCTTGCAGGGACATTTTGATTCCCTTTCCTCCTTCCCATGAACAATGTAAGAGAGTGGGAGAGTGAGGGAGTGAGAGCCACGTATGTTTTCTGTCCTCAACCAGGAACCTTCCTCTTCCTGTCGTACCCTCGCCCTCCTCCCCTAAACGTTGTCCTTAGCGTGGAACGAGCGGCTCCTCCTCCCTGGCGTGTTTCCTCAGCTGGGCGCCCCCGTCCCCCCCACCCCCCATCCCCCCCGCGCCCCCCGTGCCCCCGCCCTCCTGTCCCCCCCTCCCCCCGTCCCGCTCCTCTAGCGTCTCAACACCTCGCCGACCGCCAACGACAACCAACCACCCAGGGCTAGGAGATGAGCACCGGGCGCAGACCCAGAGACCCACTGAAGAACATACAGAATATAGGAGAAGAGAAAACAGGCCCAAAACCTAAAGTCATTGGGCAGATATTAAGACTGACATCAAAAGTGGAATGGAGTGATTCCATTGTCAAGCTACTAGTTTGTATTTAATCATAGAACAACAACATTCTGTATTACTTCAATTTTGAACATTGGAATGATAACAGAAGTTTCACAGCTCTCGAATAGAGACACAGTAGAGTACAGTAACGTAAAGACAAAAAGTTCACAAAATTGAATTAAGAGAAATCCAGCCTCGAAATAACCTGCCATGGTTTATTTCCAACCACCCACTCAGCCAGACAATTCCACACATTTTTGCCGCTAATTAGCTAATTAAAACATTTGGCTCAAAAAACTGGGGTGTGGGACTTTTACTTTGAAACATAAAGACTTTGCGCCAATTAGCTAATTAAAACTGTTGGCCCAAAATCCTGGGGAGGGGTACTTTTACTTTGAGATAGGAGGGCTGCGCCAATTAGCTCATTAAAACGGTTGGCTCCAAATCCTGGAACAGGGAGAGCATTCCGCACTAGAGCACGAGCTAGAATCTGTGGCTACATGGAGGGGCTTTTTAAAGGAAGGGAGGAGGAGAAGGAGGAGGAGGAGAAGGAGGGGATGGAGGAGGAGGAGGAGGAGAAGGGGGTGGAGGAGGAGGAGGAGGAGGTGGAGGAGAAGGAGGAGGTGGAGGAGAAGTAGGGGGAAGAGGAGGAATAGAGGAAGGGGAAGGAGGAGGTGGAGGAGGAGGAAGAGAAGACGGTGGTGGAGGAGGAGAAAGAGGGGGAGGAAGTGAAGGAGAAGAGGGAGAAGGAGGGAAAGAAGGAGTAGGGGGAGGAGGTGTTGGAGGAGAAGAAGGAGGGGGAGGAGGAGAAGGGGTAGTGCTTTGAGGTCTGAACCAAAACATTTTCCCAACTCTAGCAGTTGGAGCCCAGAACCACGTCCGTGCGGAGGGCTGCGTGAGGCCTGGGATATTTAACGTGGAGCCGATGGTTCTGGCTCCTTGGGGGGCCGGGCCCCGGGGGCCCCCAGGGCCCCTTGGACCACCGCTCATGTGAGATCACGGCCGTGTTGGAGAAGTCTTCGAGATGCTGAAGTAATGGGTCGATGCTCGCACTGCACTTCTGAGAAACAGATGCTGGGGAAGGAGAGCCGTCCTGGCCAGCTCTTCATCCCCTCCCCTCCTCATCCTCCTCTATCCTCCACCCTCCCCTCCTCATCCTCCTCTATCCTCCTCCCTCCTTCACCTCCCCTCCTCCCCTCATCTCTAGAGAGAAGGTGGGGAGAGGGGGGGGAGGTACCTGGTTGAAGATTAAACACGCAATTAACTCAGACACACACACTCCCAAGCACATGACACACATAAAACCACACACACACACTTGCACGCGCACACACACAGTCTCACTCCGAGAATCTCAAATACAGACTGTTGGCAAGGGCACTTTAGTGTCGGTCGCTGACGGTAAAGGTACCCTCCGGCGTCTTCTGCAGACGGAGAGGGGGTTAAATTCACTACACTGTAATGCCATCCCCGTCAATTTTTGACGTTCAGAGTGGGTTTTCCAGCAGCCCATTCATTCCTTTATTAACCCGACTACGGCTTTAATAGACGCTGTGAGCATCTTTCCTATGGGATTGTTTTTAGGATATTTTTCTGTGAAAATGGTGGCCATACTTTTTATTCTGGGTGGAATATATGATATTTTAGTATAATTACGCCATTAAATGTTAGGAGTTGCGGGTGCAGGCAGGCAGGACCCAGACGCAGACGGGTAAAGGAAACGGCACTTTATTTATGCCTAAAGGCTAAGGCAAGGAACCAGGGAACTCTGGTGACAACAGGGAACACGCAGGACGAACAACCACAATGATATCACCAGGAACAAAGGAAAGACAAGGGCTTAAGTAACAAACACAACGAGGAACAGCTGAGACACATTAGGGAAGGGAACAGTAATCAACACAGGAGGGAAACACAGGGAAACACACCAAAACACAACAGACCATGACAGTACCCCCCCCTTAAGGGTCGACTCCCAGGCGACCCACGACAAGCAAAAAACGAAGAAAGTCAAACCCAAAACGGGTGGGTGGAGGGGCGCCAGGAGGGGGGAATCAAAAAAAAAAAATGGACTGGGGCAGAGCGGAGGGACGTCAGGCGGGCGTCCAGAAAACTGCCCCAGGGCATGGCAGGGAGCCTCAGGCGGACGGCCTGGGGGGCAAGCAGAGGCAGAGTGAAGGCGGAACCCTTCAGGAGGCCGCCGGCAAGGACGATGAGGGCTCAGTCCCTCAGGAGGCCTGCAGCGGCAAGGAGACCCCTCTGAAGGCCAGCAGTGGCGAAGGCGGAAACCTTCAGGAGGCCGGCGAAGGCGAGGGCGGGTCCCCTCAGGAGGAAGGCGAGGTGGAGGGCGGGTCCCCTCTGGAGGAAGGAGAGGTAGAGGGCGGATCCCCTCTAGTGGAAGACCAGGTAGAGGGCGGGTCCCCTCTGGTGGAAGGCCAGGAAGAGGGCGGGTCCCCTCTGGTGGAAGGCCAGGAAGAGGGCGGGTCCCCTCTGGTGGAAGGCCAGGAAGAGGGCGGGTCCCCTCTGGTGGAAGGCCAGGTAGAGGGCGGGTCCCCTCTGTAGGAAGGCCAGGTAGAGGGCTGGTCCCCTCTGGAGGTAGGCGAGGTAGAGGGCGGACCCCCTCTGGAAGGCGGGACCCCTCAGGAAGGCAAGGTAGAGGGCTGGTCCCCTCTGGAGGAAGAGGGCGTGCCCCTTCCAAAAGGTTTGGAAGGCGGGACCCCTCTGGAAGGCCTTGAAGAGGAACCCCCCTCGGGAAGGAGTGGAGGAGGGCCCCCACAGGCAGGAGCGGAGGGCGTGCCTCCCCTGGACGGTCTGGAGGGCGGGCCCCCTCCGGCAGGAGCAGAGGCCGGTCCCCCTCTGGAAGGAGCAGGGGGCGGGCCCCCTCAGGCAGGAGCGGAGGGCGTGCCTCCACTGGACGGTCTGGAGACCGGGGGCAGAGGGTGAGAGCGGGGAACCGGGGGCAGAGGCTGGTAGCGGGGAACCGGGGGCAGAGGGTGAGAGTAGGAGCGTGGAGGCTTAGGCCGGTCACAAAAGTCTGGTGGCACCGGCATGTAGCTCTCAGGCCAAAATACTGTGGGGCTGAGCAGCTCAACTGCCCACTCGGGCAAGGCGTCCTCCAACTCGGGCCTTGAAGAGACAGCCCTGCGTGTACGCCCCACGATAGCCTCCTGCTCCTTCCTGCTGGGAATGTTCTCCCAAAAATCCATTGCTTTCATAATGAACCATAATAAATCCACCAACTCACAGCTAAATTGATCGTCCGCTGGGTCCAATGTTGTTGCTATCATTCTGTTAGGAGTTGCGGGTGCAGGCAGGCAGGTAGGACCCAGACGCAGACGGGTAAAGGAAACTGCACTTTATTTATGCCTAAAGGCTAAGGCAAGGAACCAGGAAACCAGGAAGGGTGACAACAGGGAACACGCAGGACGAACAACCACAATCATAGCACCAGGAACAAAAGACAGAGAAGGGCATAAGTAACAAACACAACGAGGAACAGCTGAGACACATTAGGTGAGGGAACAGTAATCAACACAGGAGGGAAACACAGGGAAACACACCAAAACACGACAGACCATGACATTAAAAGTGTTTATGTAAACATTTTTAGGGAGAAATGTGCATTTTACTTTCATAATCTTCGCACGGTGAATGTGAAGGATGTTTGGTTTGATAGTTATGAATATTTCAGATCTCGACAGAAATATAATAACATGCTATGATGGTTCCTATGGACACTGAAACCAGCAACTTGCATGCCGTTTAAATCATACCTATAAAACCATTGTTTTTGCTGATTAGATACAGATCTTGTTATAACGAAAATTGAATAAAAGCTATGGTCTACTAAATATATTTTGGCCTTTTCTTTTCAATGGGCCTGCGTCCATATCACGTGACTCTCATGGTTGCTATGGTGGTTGCCAGCCCTCTCTGCTCATTACATGGCTCCAAACCACGTTGGCTAAGGCGTCAACGGAGCTGCTGTCAATTGTGTTGTTTTTGTCGTAAACTAGGGTCCGCTGGTTAGGAAATAGACAGATATTCCAAGGTTTCCTTCAAAAGGCACCTTAGAATATGTTTATATTTTCCTTAGTTTAGACTTGTAATTAATAAGGAACTTTTTTAATGAACTTGACTAGTTTTTTTTTAATTGCTGTCTGGTGGCTTGTTACGTCACTCTGAGAGACGCGCATCGACAGATTTCATAGTGACACAGCCTATAACCTATTCTTGAAAGAAAAACACCAAGCTCATTGATTTAAAGAGGCAGGGTTATTTGAGACAATTAATTAATTAATCATAATTAATTATGTGTGAGAAGTCATTCCTCCTCCTGAGTGTGCTTCCTATTTATGTCTAGTGTACACCCCGACTGTCCACAAGCGCCCCCCCCCCCTCCCTATATGGATATGGAGAATTGTTGCCACGTCCCAGTGGTGGTGGTGTCATATATATGAAAGAGGGCATTCAAATATACTACAATGATCAATTAGGAGGCCGAAGCCCTAAAGGAAGTGATTCAATAGTCGACTGAGTTGATGACATTAACAAGTAAGCTATAGACCTGGAGTTTCTTTTATATCAAAGGTGGTCTCAAAGGACGCATATCATTATCAACTTGGGGGCTCCAGCCCTATAAGAAAAGACTCAGCAAGTGCTCCATCTCGTTGCACCTCACCCAGCGGCTCGCTTGCAAGATATTGGACTGAAGTTCTTCCCAGACCTACACCCTAGCCATCCAAAATGCATATCTGAGAATCAGGCCTCACTTTAATAATTACAACAAGTTATGAGAGAAATGCATATAAACTTTTTTCTAAACTTTTTGGTGCCGGCTCCTTTTAACTTTTTGACCCCAGACTTCAAAAACTTGTCCACAGGCCAGCTGTCTACACACCTTAAGCCACAAATGTACACCTCCATCCCGCAAAAAAAGGGGACTAGAAACTAACCTCTGTCTTATGTACATTTACTCTACTGTTGGAGTAGAGTCACGCCCTTTTTCCTAACTTTTCGAGATAGCTAGAGATGCCAAAATGTATTTGCATATTTCCCGGGGTCCCGAGAAAGACGTATCCGAGATTTGGGGTTCTAGCCCTTAGAGACAGTCCATGGGCTTGTACACGATGTCTGTGTTAAGATAATATGTGTTTGCTGTACGGTCTTTTCAGATGCATTGATTTTAAAGCACAACTTATTACCACTGTATTTACATTTACATTTAGGGCATTTAGCAGACGCTTTTATCCAAAGCGACTTACAATAAGTACATTTGTCATAAGAAGTGCAACAATATATCACTGTCGGTACAGTAAGGATGTTCATAGAACCAAGTGCAAGTACAACAATCGCTAGGCTAACCAATTCCCCGTGTTACAGCAATGGTAGCAACTACTGCAGTTGCTACACAGTTAAGTACTATAATACAATACAACACAATACAATACAATGTACAATGGTGGCCAGAAGGGGGAGGGTGGCTATGAAGAGTTGAGGTGGACTCTGAACAGGTGAGTCTTGAGTCTTTTTCGGTGGTCCTGAGAACGGCCAACCCGGTATCACGCGATTGCGTGCTCATGCGCACGAACGTTAATCTAATGAAGCGTGTTCCAGAGTACGATAGTCCGACTTTTTGCGTGCTACACAGAACGAAATGTAAACCAATGCTTTCTGAATGGGAGTGTTGTCAGACAATGAACGTGCTCCACAAAACGCTACGAGAGAGAGAGAAAGACAGAGAGAGAGAGAGAGAGAGAGAGAGAGAGAGAGAGAGAGAGAGAGAGAGGCTTCAGAAAGGGTGTGCGCAGATAGTACAGTGCACCCTAGTTATGTTTATGCCAAAACCACAAATGCTATATGTATATATATATATATTGCCTAATTATATATATTGCCTATATATATGTATAGGCTATATATATAATTAGGCTATAATTATATTATTTAGCGTGTAATGAGACAATCTATAGCCAAATTGTCGAAGATGCCCGAGAATCTCCGGGGATATCAGCATGGGAAATCGGCGAATCAGACCCATGAACCTATAAAGAAAGACGTCATCTCAAGCGGGAGAGAACGTTTGCGGTGCTGGTTTGTGTCACGTAAGTACAGTGCCGTGTTCCAATACCCGTACTGTCCGTACTTACTAGCCAAAATTTGAGTACGCAGTACGTTCCAATTCAGATCCGGCGAAAAGAAGTATACTTCAAGGACCCGGATGCCGTACTCAAAACGGGCTAATCGTGAAGTGTGGATCGAAGGACACTCCCCGTACTCAACGGCAGCCATCTTAGCTACGTAGTGAAAGAGGCGGAGCCAGGCTGATCCAAAGTCGGCGCATTTCCCACATAGTCTGCATTAATAGAGTCATTTTATAGTTTTTATAGTTTCTATAGCTTTTTATAGCTGCTAGGCGTAAAGAGTTCACCGTTCAAAGCGGGTTGTTTATTGCGGGGGAGGAGCCACGGCGGCAAACGTGATCGTAATTTCCGGTTAGTGCACCACGGAGTACTCGATTTGGAACAGCACTCACATCTGAAAAATTAACGTAGTAGACAGTGCGGATAGTATAGGCTACTTCCTTTAAGTATACTCATGGAAGTATGGTTATGGTCTCACGAAAATACGTGACACTGTCACGTTATTTAATCTATTGAAACGTGATCAGGGACACGTAGGCCTATTTTCTAAATGTTGTATTTCAATTGGAAGTAGGCTATTTGTAGTGTCACTAAGCATGACTTCCAAACTAAGGTTCTGTCCGGGAGCGTTCTCCCTAATGTCCCTTATGGAGCTCCGTACAGATCATTCATTGTTGAAAATTGTCTGTGATAACTAACAAATGACAGCTTTTGGCCACCCGTTTCTACTTAAAATAGTCTGTGATAACTAACAATACGACAGCTTTTGGCCACCCGTTTCTACTTTCACCTTTGATACTGAGAAATTGTGACAATACACGGATATATTAAATGCAGGTGCGCTGCTCTGTAGGCAAACCGCGAAGGAAACAAGGGTAGCTGCTTCATCTGTTCTTTTTAGAATTGTATGTCTTGATGTTTATTTTATCTAGCCATCTACTCTCTTGTTTTTGGCTATGTGAATGAACGTCCGCGTCGATCGCAAGTCCAGTGTCGCGAGCGGACGTTGCCATGACATCTAGAAATCATACCGTATTTAATGGGTTGTAGTGAGTGTAACATAATAATAATAATAATACATTTAATTTAGAGGCGCCTTTCAAGACACCCAAGGTCACCTTACAGAGCATATAGTCATCATACATTTTTAAAAAACAAGACATTGTGTAAAAATAAATAAACATAAGCAATAAGAAATAAATAAAACAAAAACAAGACAAAACAAAACAAAAAAACAATCAAAACAGTGATCAGTTAGACGTTGTGTGCGAGTTTGAACAGGTGAGTTTTGAGTTGTGACTTGAAGGTTGTAATGGTGTCAGATTGTTTTATGTGTGGGGGGAGGGAGTTCCAGAGCCTGGGTGCTGAACAGCTGAAAGACCAGGCACCCATTGTTGTGAGTCGTGATGTGGGGATACATAGTAGTCCAGCAGAGGTTGAGCGGAGGGAGCGGGAGGGAGTATATTCTTGGAGGAGGTCGCAGAGATAACTGGGGGCTAGGTTGTGGAGAGCTTTGTAGGTGAGGAGTAGGGTTTTGTATTGGATACGGTAGTGTACTGGGAGCCAGTGAAGTTGAATGAGGACAGGGGTGATGTGGTCAGATGATTTGGTGCGGGTGATGATCCGGGCGGCTGAGTTCTGAGGGTGGTATTCAATTTCTTTCAACGGGGCTGCATCCAGTCACTTGACCGTTATGGTTGCTATGGTGGTTGCTATCGACCGCCCCCTCTAATCCTTAAATGGCTCTAAAAACCACGCGGCAAAGGAGCTGCCGTCCATTGTGTTGTTTTTGTCGTAAACTAGGGTCCGATGGTTAGAAAATAGGCAGATATTCAAGGTATCCTTAAAAGGCAGCTTGGATGTTTTTATTTTTCTGCAGTTTAGACTTCTACTATAACCTATTTTGGAAAGCAAAACACCAAGCTCATTGATTTAACGAGGCAGGGTCATTTGAAACTATTTATTAAATAAATATTTGTGAGATGTCATTACTTCTCCTGAGTTTGCTTCCTATTTATGTCGAGTATACACCCCTACTGTCCACAAGCATCCCTCCCCCCCCCCTCCCCATATGGATTTGGAGAACTGTTGCCACGTCCCAGTGGTGGAGGTATCATATATATGAAAGAGGGCATTCAATTATACTATAATGATCAATACGAGGCCGAAGCCCTAAAGGAAATGATGCAATAGGTGACTGAGGGTCAAAATTTGAGAACCCCTTTTATCAAAGAGGGTCTCAAAGGACTCATACGCTTCAACCTGTGGCTCCAGCCCTACAGGAAATGACTCAGCAAGTGCTCCATCTCGTTGCACCTGCACCCAGCGGCTCGCTTGCAAGATTTTGGCCTGAAGTTCTTCCCAGACCTACACCCTAGCCATCCAACATGCATATCTGAGAATCAGGCCTCTCTTTCATAATGACAAAAAGTTATGAGAGAAATACACATGAACTTTTGTTATCTCATAAGCGGCGTGGTGCCGGCTCCTTTTGACCTTTTGACCCCAGACTTCTGGGGGAATAGCTGAATCAATTCATTAGTCAATCAGAAGTATGTAAATATAGAAATTTGTGACAAATGACATGTTATTTAGCATCTACACGTTGAGCTGAGTCCAATGACACCAAGCATGCGGGTGGTAACATGTAATTTACATGGTACACCTAGGTCTAGGACATGATCTCGGTGTAGCAAGAGGGCGAGCTTGATCTCATTGGACTCAGCTTAACGTGTAGATGCTAAATAACATGTAATTTGTCAAAAATCTCCATCGGGAAGCAAATCTATAGCTGGTCATTATTGATAAAGGCCTCCAAAATCGACAGCTAATTACTACCCCGAAACATATTCAAATATGATCATGTGTGGCACTGTTGCAAACGTAGATGTCAAAGCACACCTTGTTTGCTCCGTTACGCCACCGGGAAGATATTTTCATACTTCTAATGGATTGATTCATATTTTAAGGTTCTCGGAGTGAGACTTTAAGTGGCTGCAGCAGAAGTGTTGAGACGAAAGATGATATCAAGACATTTATAGAATATTCCCATTCACATTATGATTCTTCGTCATAACATCCGACCAAACATCCTTCACATTCACCAAGCGAAGATTATGAAAGTCCAGGCCCCACCTTCCTGCACTCGGGGTCCGACTGGGCCAAGTTTCAGGCAGGAAGGTCCTCCCCTTCCTGCCCTCGGTGTCCGACCGGGCCAAGTTTCGGTGCGGGGGTCCCAGTTAGGCCCTAGAATAAGGTATTCAAATTTCAGGGCGGTAGGACCTTCCTATCTCAAAAACTGTTTTTCCACCACATTCTGAACCATTAGGTCTTGCAGGCACTTCTTACACTTCTGAGGGGCTTTGTCCAAATGACAGTCCATTTGGGAAAACTTTTTTTCTCTAAGGGCTAGAACTCCAAATCTCGGATATGTCGTTCTCGGGGCCCCGGGAAATGTGTGTAAACATTTAAGTATCCCTGGCTATCTCGAAAAGGCCGGAAAAGGGGCGTGACCTCCAACAGTACAGTAAATGTAGATAAGACGGAGGTTAGTTTCTAGTCCCCATTTTTTGTGGGATGGAGGTGTACATTTGTGGCTTAAGGTGTGTAGACACAGCTGGCCTGTGGCCACGTTTTTGAAGTCATGGGGTCAAAAGGTCAAAAGGAGCCGGCACCACGCCGCAGAATTGAATGAGAGGAGGGCTGAGGAGGGCTGTCAATCAAATATCCCGCTTCAGAAACGGCCAATCATAGGAAAGCCCGCCCTGCCTTGGTTCCCTCCCACATAGTGCCAAAATTAAATTCGAGCGAGAGCGTAAAAACATCTTTCGCGAGAGGTTTTGCGCACGCTGAGGTAATTTGCGCGAGCGAGAGGCTGTTTTGCGCGCGCTGAGGTAATTTGCGCGCGCAAGAGATCATTTGCGCGCTCGCAGTTAATATCTACGCGTGTGGAATAATATAATACGCCCGAATGCATCTTTTATCACGTTAGTGAATTATGGCACTAATGTGTCGCCATACCTACACATCAATATTAATGATAACCCTGTGGAAATTGCCATAAGTGAGAGATACAATTTCGCACGTTGAGCACACAGTTGTGTGACTCGTTTATTTAGTAAGAGAGAAACAGGAAATCAAAACGTGCTGAAGGTAAACAAATCCCGCATGGGCTCTGACGTCATGAGACGCTCGTAATCCTTAAAAGGGACAGCGATCCTTGAACTGCCAAGATAGTAAACGACATGCCCAACACAATTGAAAGAACAACACATAACAAAATACTGTAGGTGAATTATGTTACACTCACTACAACCCATTAAATACGGTATGATTTCTAGATGTCATGGCAACGTCCGCTCGCGACACTGGACTTGCGATCGAGGCATCGACGCAGACGTTCATTCACATAGCCAAAAACAAGAGAGTAGATGGCTAGATAAAATAAACATCAAGACATACAATTCTAAAAAGAACAGATGAAGCAGCTACCCTTGTTTCCTTCGCGGTTTGCCTACAGAGCAGCGCACCTGCATTTAATATATCTGTGTATTGTCACAATTTCTCCATATCAAAGGTGAAAGTAGAAACGGGTGGCCAAAAGCTGTCGTATTGTTAGTTATCACAGACAATTTTAAGTAGAAACGGGTGGCCAAAAGCTGTCATTTGTTAGTTATCACAGACAATTTTCAACAATGAATGATCTGTACGGAGCTCCATAAGGGACATTAGGGAGAACGCTCCCGGACAGAACCTTAGTTTGGAAGTCATGCTTAGTGACACTACAAATAGCCTACTTCCAATTGAAATACAACATTTAGAAAATAGGCCTACGTGTCCCTGATCACGTTTCAATAGAATAAATAATGTGACAGTGTCACGTATTTTCGTGAGACCATAACCATACTTCCATGAGTATACTTAAAGGAAGTATTTTATCCGCACTGTCTACTACGTTAATTTTTCAGATGTGAGTGCTGTTCCAAATCGAGTATTCCGTGGTGCACTAACCGGAAATTACGATCACGTTTGCCGCCGTGGCTCCTCCCCCGCAATAAACATCCCGCTTTGAACGGTGAACTCTTTACGCCTAGCAGCTATAAAAAGCTATAAAAACTATAAAAACTACAAAATGACTCTATTAATACAGACTATGTGGGAAATGCGCCGACTTTGGCTCAGCCTGGCTCCGCCTCTTTCGCTACGTAGCTAAGATGGCTGCCGTTGAGTACGGGGAGCATAGACATCTTATAGGTAGACGGAGCATCGAATGCTACCGCCTAATGGCGCTGACGAGACGCGGGGCTGCCATCTTGGAGTGGTCATCCGCTCCACTCAGTGTAATCCGTTTGGCTGGAGCAATGAACTGTCAGCGCATTTAATTAATCATACCTCACTAAATACCACTGATTTTCATGCGGTTTTTAGTTATACGTGTAACTATGATAAAGGCCACATGGTTTGGCGTGTTTTATTATTCAATACTAATTATACCAATAGTACGGTAATGTTAAATCGTGCATGTGAAAAGTAATCCCCCGATTCCTATTATGGATTGTCCGCCGATTTGAGCAGGAATACGCTGAACAACAGCCCGGCATCCTGTTTCTGCTGCTGTTGCTGCTCCCGGTTGACCACTCCAAGATGGCGGCCGTATTTCTCGCGTCCCAGCAGCCAATGCTCCGTCTACCTATAAGATGTCTATGACGGGGAGTGTCCTTCGATCCACACTTCACGATTAGCCCGTTTTGAGTACGGCATCCGGGTCCTTGAAGTATACTTCTTTTCGCCTGATCTGAATTGGAACGTACTGCGTACTCAAATTTTGGCTAGTAAGTACGGACAGTACGGGTATTGGAACACGGCACTGTACTTACGTGACACAAACCAGCACCGCAAACGTTCTCTCCCGCTTGAGATGACGTCTTTCTTTATAGGTTCATGGGTCTGATTCGCCGATTTCCCATGCTGATATCCCCGGAGATTCTCGGGCATCTTCGACAATTTGGCTATAGATTCATTACACGCTAAATAATATAATTATAGCCTAATTATATATATAGCCTATACATATAGGCCAGGGGTTTTCAAAGTGTGAGAGAGTGAGCCCCCCCTCAGAGAAAAAAATTCAGCTGAGCCCCCCCCCCCCCAATTTTTTTTTTCGTGTTTTGAAAGCTATCTTAATTATTTTAGACATTTGAAACATCTCTGATCATAATTTTAAAACATTTGAAGCATATTCTTTAAACATTTGAAACATATTTTTTAAACATATTTTTTAAACATTTTAAACATATTTCTGAAACATTACAACATCTTTGTGCGTTTTTAAACACATTTCTTAACACAATTTAACAACT
This sequence comes from Gadus chalcogrammus, assembly GCF_026213295.1. Taxonomy (NCBI): domain Eukaryota; kingdom Metazoa; phylum Chordata; class Actinopteri; order Gadiformes; family Gadidae; genus Gadus; species Gadus chalcogrammus. The sequence goes on along the minus strand of NC_079413.1, from coordinate 17,773,020 downwards.
TTATCTAAGCATGTTTTAGCTTAACCTTTTTTAAATACATTTGAACATCTTAATCTGTGTAAACTGCCAGTTTACAGATTCATTCAGGGTCCCCGACTCTGAATTTTCTGAGTCGAATCAGATCTGCTTTTTCAGTCCAGAGATTCGACTATTCGGCGGGGTTTGTTTACCGGTGTAAGTGCCATATTGGCTCGGCTACCAGATCGGCTCGGGGTCCGTCGTCTGCTGATTACGTCACACAATACGCTATCTACAGCAATAAGGTCTTTTATGGCTTAAATTAAAGAGCCTGTAATGATCTTTCATTTTGAACATAGACCATTCCCAACCTATCTGTATGGATAGTTTTATTCTAAAAACAAAACATCCCTCGGAATCATCTTGGCTGTTAAGATAAGCCGTCCGTGTTGCCAGATTGGGCACGTTTTCAGCCTGATTTGGCTACTTTGAATCACGTTAGGCTGGAAAAACGGGACATATGCCCAATCTGGCAACACAAACCGAAACTAGACAGACCTACTCGCGCTCACACATGTGCTCGCTGTGGTTGCTATGACGACAGCCAGAGCTACAGCACAAAACAGCCAATCACAACTGTCCCTTAGCAGCCAATCACAATGTAGCCTACGCCCATTCAAGCGTACAGCCAATGATATTGTGTAACGTAATCAGCAGACGACGGACCCCGAGCCGATCTGGTAGCCGAGCCAATATGGTACTTACACCGGCGTTGCTATGGTGACCTAAATTATTATAAGCAACTGAAAACGATGCCGGTTTGAAACTAAAACTGTGATTCTGAAAAAAGTATAAATGCTATCAAAATTCCGCTTGGACAGTATTGAAGATACAAGTGTGTAGATTTGTTCAATGGTTTGAACGATGGTAAACGGTTGAAAAATGAATGAGTTACGAATACGATGTCTAGAAGTAGGTGTATCAGAATGGGCAGACGTCTTCAATGAAAACAGCTGAAAACGAAGCGATATGAAACTAAAACGGTGGTTCTGAAGAAATTTTAAATGATATCGAAATTCTGTTTCGATATTATTGAAGATACAAGTGTGTAGATTTGTTAAATGGTTTGCACGAAGATAAACGGTTGAAAATTGATTTAGTTATGTTACTTCTACAGTTGAAGTACGATTGATGATTTCAATCATCGACTTTCAGGTTTTTCTTCGGGTTTATTTCTTTCTCACGTCGCGCCCCCCCTGAAGAGCTCTGGCGCCCCCCAGGGGGGGCGCGCCCCACAGTTTGAAAACCACGGATATAGGCAATATATATAATTAGGCAATATATATATATATATATATATATACATATAGCATTTGTGGTTTTGGCATAAACATAACTAGGGTGCACTGTACTATCTGCGCACACCCTTTCTGAAGCCTCTCTCTCGCTCTCTCTCTCTCTCTCTCTCTCTCTCTCTCTCTCTCTCCCTCCCTCTCTCTCTTTCTCTCTCTCTCGTAGCGTTTTGTGGAGCACGTTCATTGTCTGACAACACTCCCATTCAGAAAGCATTGGTTTACATTTCGTTCTGTGTAGCACGCAAAAAGTCGGACTATCGTACTCTGGAACACGCTTCATTAGATTAACGTTCGTGCGCATGAGCACGCAATCGCGTTATACCGGGTTGGAACGGCAGGGAGCTCATTCCACCACTGAGATCCCAAAACCGAGAAAAGTTGTGATTTTGCTGATCGACCTTTGCTAGCTCTTAGCGATGGCGGTACCAGACGTCCAGCTGAGGTAGTTGAGCAGAGGGATCGAGCTGGGGTGTGTGGCCTTACCAATGCTTGGAGGTAGGCAGGGGCAGTTCCATCGACTGCCTTGTATGCCAGTACCATCGTTTTAAATTTGATGCGAGCTAATACAGGGAGCCAGTGGAGGTCCCGGAAGAGGGGGGTCACATTGGAGAACTTCGGTAGGTTGAAAACGAGGCGCGCTGCCGCATTCTGGATGCACTGCAAGGGTTTAATCGCAGAGGCAGGAAGTCCAGCCAGGAGTGAGTTGCAGTAGTGGAGGCGGGAGATGACCAGTGATTGAAGTGGAAGCTGAGCTGCTTCCCTTGTGAGGAATGGCCAGATTCTGCGGATGTTGTAAAGTGCAAATCTGCAGGATCGGGCCACCGCGAGTTTCCGGTGAATCGATTCACTGGGAACTCGACTGAACTGGGAGGAGTCGTTCGCGAATCAGCCTAGTTTCCAGTAGCGGTGAATCGCATCATGGAATGCACGCTATTGCACGGTTCTCAGCTGAGTCAGTCAGACTCAGTGCTACCGGAAACTCGACTGAACTTGGAGGAGTCGTTCGCAAATCGTTTGTTCGTTCAGCCTGGTTTCCTGTAGCGGTAAATCGCATCATGGAATGCACGCTATTGCATGGTTCTCAGCTGAGTCAGACTCAAGGCAAGGCAAGGCAAGGCAACTTTATTTATATAGCACTTTTCATACACAAGGCAGACTCAAAGTGCTTCACATAAACATTGTCATACAATAAAATAAAATTATAGATAAGTAAAAGAAAACATATGCAAAGAAATGAGTAAAATAGAAAGTGCAATGTATTTAAGATCAGATCAACAGTCTCTCTGGTATCCGCGTCGGGACTCCAACCCGACCTAAAGGAACTTGGTCCTTTCTCTGGGACTTCAATCCAGATTCTAGGACTCTAACCCAGACAAAACTTGGAAACGACTCCCACGGAGCTCGGTATGCCAACACCAGATGATGGCTCACTTTTTTTCCTCTCAGATTCAACACAACCAATATCTGTGATCCCACGGCGGGAATCAAAGCAACATAACTCTAACCACGAACCAAAGGAACCCACGTCGGGACTCCAACCCGACCTAAAGGAACTTGGTCCTTTCTCTGGGACTCCAACCCGACCTAAAGGAACTAGGTCCTTTCTCTGGGACTCCAACCCAACCTAAAGGAACTTGGTCCTTTCTCTGGGACTCCAACCCGACCTAAGGAACTTGGTCCTTTCTCTGGGACTCCAACCCAGATTCTAGGACTCGAAACCCAGACAGAACTTGGGTCTCAAACCCTTATCCTTTCTCTCTGGTATCAGATCATGTATTTTTCTGGTAAAAATAGAAAATAAAGGAAAGTTAAAAAGGCATTTTAGTAAAATAAAGGCAAAGTATTTAAGATTTAGCAGAAAGCTAAAGCAAACATAAAAGTCTTCAATCTTGTCTTAAAGGTGCTCAGAGTTGTGGCAAGTCTTAAATCCTCAGGGAGTTTATTCCAGCTATTTGTTGCATAGTAACTAAATCCTGCTTTCCCATGTTTCGTGTTTACTCTGGGGATAATTAACAGATTGGTCTCAGAAGATCTTAGTGTTCTAGAAGGCTTATGTAGTGAAAGCATATCAGTTAAATATTTTGGGCCTAAGCCATGTAGGGATTTATAGGTTAGCAACATGATTTTAAAATAAATTCTCTGACATACAGGAAGCCAATGTAACGATTTAAGAATTGGTGTAATATGTTCAATTTTTTTGGTCTTTGTTAAAACTCTAGCAGCAGCATTCTACTAGTGATAAAGGCATGTACAAGTTTTTGGAAGTCTTCGGTGGACATGAGCCCTTGCTACATTTTCTTGCTACATTTTTAAGGTGATAATATGCAGATTTTGTAACTGATTTGATGTGACTGTCGAAATGTAAATCAGAATCCATGATAACCCCTAGATTTCTGGCTTTGATTGAGTTTTCAGGGACAGAGAGTGAAGGTCGTGGTGGGGAGGGGTTGCAGTTCGGTGGTCTGAGGATCTCGTCACTGCTTTTTGCAGATGATGTGGTCCTCATTGGATCATCGGCCTGTGACCTTCAGCACTCACTGGATCGGCTGGCGGCCGAGTGTGAAGCGGCTGGGATGAGGATCAGCACCGCTAAATCTGAGGCCATGACTCTTAGCAGGAAACCGGTGGATTGCTTACTCCGGGTAGGAAATGAGTCCTTAGTCCAAGTGAAGGAGTTCAAGTACCTCGGGGTCTTGTTCGCGAGTGAGGGTACTATGGATCGTGAGATTGGCCGGAGAATCGGAGCAGCGGGGGCGGTATTGCGTTCGCTTTACCGCACCGTTGTTACGAAAAGAGAGCTGAGCCGCAAGGCAAAGCTCTCGATCTACCGGTCGATCTTCGTTCCTATCCTCACCTATGGTCGTGAGGGTTGGGTGATGACCGAAAGGACGAGATCGCGGGTACAAGCGGCCGAGATGAGTTTTCTCAGAAGGGTGGCTGGCGTCTCCCTTAGGAATAGGGTGAGAAGCTCAGCCATCCGTGAGGAACTCGGATTAGAGCCGCTGCTCCTTTACTTAGAAAGGTGAGGTGGGTGGTTCGGGCATCTGGCAAGGATGCTCACTGGGCGCCTCCCTTGGGAGGTGTTTCAGGCACGTCCAGTGGGGAGGAGACCTCGGGGAAGACCCAGGACTAGGTGGAGAGATTATATCTCAACACTGGCCTGGGAACGCCTCGGGATCCCCCCGTCAGAGCTGGTCAATGTGGCCCGGGAAAGGGAATTCTGGGGCCCCCTGCTTGAGCTGCTCCCCCCGCGACCCGACCCCGGATAAGCGGATGACGATGAGGATGAGGAGAGAGTGAAGGTGTTGGGTTACTTTAAGCCTTTCCGTTTTAGCACCAAATACAATTATCTCTGTTTTATCCTCATTTAGCTGAAGGAAATTTCGGCACATCCAGTCTTTCACTTGCTCAATGCACTGGCACAGCAGATCTATGGGCCGATAGTCATTTGGTGATAGCGATACATAGATTTGCGTGTCATCAGCATAGCAATGATGGTCAATATTGTTATTTTGCATGATTTGCCCTAGTGGGAGCATGTAGATGTTGAATAAAGAGGGTCCTAAGATCGAACCTTGTGGGACTCCACACATCACGTTGGTTGATTCTGATACAAAGTCGCCAATGGAAACAAAGTAGTTCCTATTTTGTAGGTAGGATCTGAACCAATTTACGACTGTGCCTGAAAGCCCCAATCAGTTTTCTAACCTGTCCAAAAGTATTGCATGGTCTACAGTGTTGAATGCAGCACTGAGGTCTAGTAGCATTAGTATTGAGGTTTTGCCAGAGTCTGTGTTAAGACGGATGTCGTTTACAACTTTAATGAGGGCGGTCTCAGTGCTGTGCAGGGGTCGAAATCCTGATTGGAAGGTGTCATAACAACCAGGTGATGCCAGGAAGTGATTAAGTTGCTGGAGGATAACTTTCTCAATGATTTTACTTATGAAGGGTAGATTTTTAAAAGGGGGTTTAATAACTGCAGTTTTCAGGGCTTTTGGGAAGTTGCCTGACTGGAGAGAGTTGTTAACTATCTGCAATATGCCTATTGCTATATTGCATTGATGTTGTCATGGTGGCGGCGCCGGTTAAGGCGAGCGAGCAACGGACTCCTCAACAACATAGCAGTATTTTACTTATTTTAGTGTTTTTATGCGTGATTTTACCCTGTAAAGTTGCGGGCTGTATTATATATGACCGAGAGACACTGTTGAACATAAGAGATTCGGGAATTATTCACGGTTTTTCTACTGGGAACCCCAGCTGGCAAACGTAAACAAATGCCTAACAACGGCCCTACTACCGCGTCGGAGACGCCGGAGACGTGGGCGACGGGCTGGCCTGCTCGTCCGACTCAGACGGCGAGAAGGTAAAACACCTCTCCCCAGCATTCTGCTAGCCAACGTGCAATCCATAGAAAACAAACTGGACGAGTTGAGAGCAAGGATTACCTTCCAACAGGAAACAAGGGACTGCCATATCATCTGTCTAACAGAGACGTGGCTGGGTGAACATATCGCGGACTACAAAATCTCTCCCATGGGCTTCTCTGTACATCGTGCGGACAGGTCAAGAGAACTTTCGTGGAAAAGTAAAGGCGGAGGTGTATGCTTCATGGTGAACAAAGCCTGGTGTAAACCGGTAAGTGTTCACTCACTCAAGTCATTCTGCTCCCCGGACCTCGAATACCTAATCCTGCTCTGCCGCCCACACTGGCTTCCGAGAGACTTTACTGCTGTCATATGCATAGCAGTTTATATTCCACCACAAGCTGACACAAACGTCGCACTCAAGGAACTGTACGTAACCATCAGCAAAATAGAAAACAGACACCCAGAGGCCGCTCTAATAGTGGTTGGAGACTTTAACCGAGCGTCGCTGAAGAAAGTTTTGCCAAAATTCTATCAACACATAACTGTAAATACGAGAGGCGGAAGATGCTTGGATCACGCCTACACTCAATTCCGCAATGCATACAAACCCCTCCTCCGCCCCCCGTTCGGCAAATCAGACCACTCTTCCATTTTCCTTGTGCCCGCCTACAAGCACAGGCTGAAAACGTCTCCACCAATCACGCGCACAAGTCGATGCTGGTCTGACGAATCAGACGCTATCCTCCAGGACTGCTTTGATTCCATGACTGAGTTCGCGGAGAACCGTGGTGACGTCAACGAGATTGCGGATGGAGCGCTGGGTCTCATTGGAAAGGTGATAGAAGAAGTAGTGCCCACAGAAACAGTCTGTGTATATCCAAACAGGAAACCATGGATTAATTTTGATGTTAATACAGCACTTACTATTAGGAAAACAGCATTCAAAACGGGAGATACAATCGAAATTAAAGCTGCCCGGTATAACCTAAGAAAAGTGATCAAAGCAGCAAAGAGGGATTATGGCAAAAAAATAGAGGCACAGCTGAGCAGCAATGACCCACGCAGAATGTGGAAGGGACTACACACCATCACTGATTTCAAAGAGACCTCTAGCTGCACAGCTGATACTTATGTCTCTTTACCTGACGAGCTGAACAGTTTCTACGCCCGCTTTGAAGTGAGCCAAACCAGTCTCCTAGAGAGGACCTACTCAGAGGACGCAGATAATACAGCCAGCGCTCTTGTCATCACAGAAGAGGATGTACGTGTGGTGTTCAAACGCATCAACATCCGAAAAGCGGCCGGGTCAGATGGGTTACCTGGCCGGGTGTTCAAAGTATGTGCGGACCAGCTGGCTGGTGTATTCACAAACATTTTCAACCTCTCCCTCTCCACGGGCATAGTGCCAGCCTGCTTCAAGTCATCAGTAATCATTCCTGTACAAAAGAAGAGCAAGGTAACATGCCCAAACGACTGGCGCCCTGTTGCTCTCACCCCCATAGTGAGCAAATGCTTTGAAAAGCTCATCAAGGTGCTGATCTGCAGAATGCTGCCACCAGCCCTGGACCCCCACCAATTTGCCTATCGGAAGAACAGATCGACAGATGACGCCATTGCCACAGCACTCCACTTAGCCCTCGCCCACCTCGACAAGAGGAACACCTATGTGAGGATGCGGTTTGTTGATTATAGTTCGGCATTCAACACAATAGTCCCCTCCAGACTCGTCAGGAAGCTCAGGGACCTAGGCATTGATCCCAGCCTATGCAACTGGATCCTTGACTTCCTGACGGATCGAAAACAGGTGGTGAAGATGGGTCCTAAGATCTCCGCCCCTCTGACCATCAGCACAGGAGCCCCCAGGGCTGTGTCCTAAGCCCCCTCCTCTACTCCCTATACACCCACGACTGCGTGGCTACACACGGATCCAATGCACTGATCAAGTTCGCCGATGACACGACAGTCATGGGCCTGATCACTGATGGTGATGAGACGGCCTATAGGAGCGAGGTCGACTGTCTGGCTCAGTACAGCCAGGACAACAACCTCATTCTCAACACCGATAAGACCAAGGAGCTCGTAGTGGACTTCAGGAAGAAGAGACAGATTCAACACCCCATCTCCATCAATGGGTCTGCTGTGGAGAGGGTACACAGCATTAAGTTCCTGGGAGTCCACATCACCAGAGACCTCACCTGGGAGGAGCACACCAACCAGGTGGTGAAAAAAGCACAGCGGCGCCTATTTCACCTTAGACGTCTGAAAAAGTTTGGCGTGGGGCCCAAGATCCTGGGGGCCTTCTTCAGAGGCACAACGGAGAGCATATTGACTGGATGCTTCACTGCCTGGTACGGGAACTGCACTGCCCAAAGCCGGAAAATGTTGCAAAGGGTAGTGCGGACAGCTGAGAGGATCAGCGGATGTGAGCTTCCCTCCATCCAGGAAACCTACAAGGCCCGGTGTGTCAGGAAGGCCCTCCGAATCATTGGGGACCCCAGCCACCCCAACCAGAAACTGTTTGAGCTACTGCCGTCAGGGAGGCGGTACCAAAGCCTAAGGGCCAAAACCCAGAGGATGACAAGCAGTTTTTTCCCCCAAGCAGTCAGACTCCTGGAAAAACACACTACCCCCCAACCATCCACACTCGCACCACAACAACAGACTGTTGTTACTTTTTAGTATTATTGATGCTGCTACTTACTTATTTATTTATTTATTTTTACTTTGTTCCTTTTCATATGGTTTCTTATTCTTATTCTTATCTATTTTATCTTATACTGTTGCTGCTATGTGAATGTTGAGGAACCAAGCCTAAGATTTTTACTCTTGAGTACTGTACTATAAGATGTAATAAAAGTGATTCTGATTCTGATTCTGATTCTGATGCTAGGCAGTCAAAAATATTCTTAAAGAGGTTGGTAGGTAAAGAATCAAGGCAACAGGTGGAGTTACTCAGTGGAGTTAGTGCTACTGGAAACTCGTTCGTTCGTTCAGTCGAGTTTCCAGTGAATCGAATTGTGAACGACACGAACGAGAGAAACGAACCCCTTCGGTTCGTTCGTCCTAAAGACTCGTTCATTCGAACCGGTTTGCGAATGAACGAGTCAACACTACTCACAACACAGATACTGGTCTGTAGTTCTGGATGTCGGTGGTATTAAGAGTTGGTTTTTTGAGGAGAGGTTTTATTCTGGCAGTCTTGAAAGACGCTGGAACAATGCCTGAAGTGAAGGAGGAGTTGATAAGTGAGGTGAGAAATGGCAGGATGTCGCTTGAGACATCCTGGAGGAGAGAGGAGGGGATAGTGTCAAGGGGGCAGGTGGTGGCATGGTTAGATGTTATTATTCCGTTGATCTCGTCAGAGGTGAGAGGGATAAATTGGGTAAAGACAGAGGAGGGGATGGGAGGAGGGAGGATGGAGGCAGGGAAAAAAGAGGAGCTAATGTCCTTTACTTTCTGTATCAGCTGTTCTTTCCCAAATCATTTCCCAAGAATGTTTGGCTAGGTAGATGAGAAAAGCAAAGTGTATGCGCGAGGTGCACAAGCAACATTATGCATGCGCCCTTAAAATAGCATCTGAACAACGCGGCACTGACTTTAAACCAGGTATTTCCTGGTTTGTGGCGGAATTGTTTTCTGAAACTGGAAAAAAAATCTCGCCTACCGCTATTCCCCTCTGATCCGTCCCTTCAGAATGTGCTGTTTCTAGTCTCTGTAGCTTTAATGCAATTGAATAATGCCCATCGACCAACGAGCTGTCAGACTGAAACACAGCATGGAGGAGAAGGGATTGTTGCCGTTTGCGGACACCAGGAGCTCTATATCTATATAATATAATATAATATATGGTTGAGAAGAATTTGGGGAAAGGAACTTTGGCCTTGACTCTCTGAAGTCCATGAAATGCGACATGGAGGAGAAAGGCATTGTACTCCGGGAGCTGAGTTGCCGGACTTCCGCCGGCATCGCCGGAGCTGCATCCCCTCCACCCACCCCTCCCCTTCCTGGACGGCTTAGACGGTGGCCGGACTGCTGCCGAAGCTTTGGCGGCAGTCCGGAGGAGGAGACATGGAGGAGAAAGGGATTTTACTCCCGGAACAGAGCTGTTGGACTGCCGCCGAGCTACCCCCGCCAGACTTTTCAGCTCCCGGAGGACACCTGCCGGAGCAGCCGGAAAGCTTCGGCGGCAGTTCAGCTACCGGAGTACACCGCCGGAGCTGCTGGACTGCCGCCAAAGCTTCGGCAGCAGTCCGGCCACCGTCTAAGCCGTCCAGGGAGGGGAGGGGAGGGGAGGGGGGAGGGGATGCAGCTCCGGCGGTGCCGGCGGCAGCTCCGGCGGGGGGAGCTCGGTGGCAGTCCGGCAGAGAAAGGGATTGTAGCCTACTCCCGGAGCTGAGCTGCCGCTGAGTTCCCCCCGCCGGAGCTGCTTGTCCGCTGGTCCCAAAAATCGTATCTATGCTCTGATTGGAGGGGAGTGTGGAAGTGGGGGGTAATATTCAACTGTGCACCCTTCCTATGAAGGAGGGGGCACCGAAACTGACTCGCTTGTTTGGTAACTGTAGGCGGGGTACTTTCAGAAATGCATATCTCACTCAAAAAATCATGTACAGACTTTTTTCAAAGTTTGTATGCGTGTGGGAGCACCAAAGACCCAAAACAACACCCCAAATCCCAGGAAAAGTGTTGATTTCATGATACGTCCCCTTTAATTTATTAAATATTAAAATATTATATTTAATAAATTATTTAGTTATAATATTAAAAGTAGACCATAGCTTTTATTCAATTATCTTTAAAACAAGATGTATCCGACCATTGACCATCCTCTCGGAAATTATATGAATGAAATTCATAATGACGGTATGGCGCTTTATCCCCAGAGTGGGGAAGTCACATCCCTTCCGGTAGAGCCAATGGGACCTATGAGATCGTAAAATATGAATGTGTTTCAATAGAGAGAAAGTAATTATTTTCTGGTCCCAGTCTTTATATGCCCCGGATTACACATATGTTGTTTGTGGATTTAAATTATGATTTTTCCTGTCAAATGTTTGACCGTTTATTCTGCAATTGTTCAGTAAAAGGCTGTAGAGAAAACACAATGAGAATGACTACCCTGCGACTGGCGTGGACAAGACCGACAGTCTACCCATCAGCATAACTAAAACTCTCCACATTAGTGGAGCAGTGAAGTGGAGCAGAGAGATCGCCGTTTCTCAATTCGCGTTCTTTTCTGTACTTGTGTGCTTGCGTTCTTGTGAAACGTCATCAGTCGTAGCCCAAGTACTGTTCCAATTCAAAGTACGCATCAGGCCAATGCAGTGTTCCAATATTCATACTATCCGTACTTACTAGCCTAAGTTTGAGTACGTAGGGCGTTCTGATTCAGATCGGGCGAAAATAAGTGTACTGAAAGGACCCGGATGGTGTACTCAAAACGGTCAAATCGCGAAATGTGTGGCAATGTACACTGGCCGTTTCTCAATTCCAAGTACGCGTACTACAGACTCGTACTTGGAAGTTCGTACTAAGCAAGTCCGGACTTCAAGTAATCACTTCCGAGGACGGGAGAATCAGCAAAGACAATGGTTTTATAGCCGTGATTTAAACGGCATGCGAGTTGCTGGTTCTATTTCATCCTTACTGACCGCCAGAGGCGGTGCATTAAGCACTGCATTTATCCGTCTCGCGCATGCGCAGTTCGAGTACCTATACCAACAAGGTCACATGTGACCCTCGTGACACCGGATTGGCTATATAGCCCGGTGTCGACAGAGGATCTGTTCCTTTCATCTTCTCGCAAAGACGCATGTAGTAGTACCGCTTGCGGATAGCGTATTCGCTTTTTGAAAAGGATCGCGCTCCAGACTGTGTGCAGCCTCTCGACCAAGGGTCGGAGCAACGGGTGAACTCGTCCTCCAGGGGCTGTTTGTCTGTACAGCGCTGAAAGGCTTCCTTTGAGTAGAAGCTTCCAAGTTTTTGTTTAGTCACACTTTTGTTAGAAGAATATATATATATAATCGTTCAGTCACTTACCGGTGAAGGCAGCGCTCTCGCGTCCTCTCCCGGCAACACTGCTGGGATTATTTTCACTACTGGGATTATTTTCACTACTGGCTACATTGTACAGTTCGCTCCCCCCAGCGCTTGTAGCTGCTACTTGATAGCTCCCTGATAGAAACAGCTCGGCTGTGTTCTGGGTTACCAAATTTGTTTGGTAAAAGTTTTTCCGGTCAGTCACTTACCGGTGAAGGCAGCGTTCTCGCGTCCTCTCCCTGTAACACTGTTGCGTATTTCTTTCGGTCACTTACCGGTGAAGGCAGCGCCCTCGCGCCCTCTCCCTGTAACACTGTTGGGGTTTTCCTTTCAGTCACTTGCTGGTGAAGACTGCGCTCTCGCGTCCTCTCCCGGTAACACTTTCTTGGCTTTTCTTGAATTAGTAGCTTACTGGTGAAGGCAGTGCTCCCTCTCCCAGTGTTCTGCTGATGGCTCATGTGTGTGGCGCCTGTGTGGCCCTCCTTGAGCCTGACGATGGCCATGATCGCTGCCCCTCTTGCCTCGGCTTCGAGCATTTGAGGGAGGGCCTTACAGAGAGGGCCTGTATGAACTGCGGCTCCATGCCCTTGGCACTCAGGCTGGCTAGGCTCGCAGCGGTGGAACAACCAACAGCCGTCGACCATCCATCAATGGCGCCACTTCCTCTGGCTTAGCCCGTCCGTTCTTGGCGTCGGGGTAGTGCAGGCCCGCCCCCCAGGAAAAGGGCTAGGGCCGAGCTAGCATCCAAGGTGGATCGCTTGTCGTCCGACATGGTGAGGATACAGGAACTCCTCCTGACCCTGCAACCTGGGGCAGGTGGCGCGGTGGCTGACATCCTGCCTGACCCTTCCTTGGGGGATGTGCCGGGGACGGGCGATGTCCTGTCGCTGGCGGCATCAGCCAACCTCTTCAGTGAGGGTGTCACGGGGGAGGAAGCCTCAAACGCTTTTGGGGAGGCCTCCCGCTCCTCTGCTCAGAGCTCTGGGCACAGCACAGAGGGTAACCCCATCGGGGCCGTCATCCGTACGGCCCTGGCTCGCCTGGGGCTCGATGCTCCTCAGGCAGACTTGGCTCAGCCTAGCGCCTTTTTCAGGCGCAGCCCTGCCACAGCCCCTTTCTCTGTCCCTCCTTCGGAGGAGTATTTAAAGGAGCTACACGTCTGCTGGAAGGATGCCAAGGCTCTCCCCCGTCCTTCTTCCAGTGCTCGGGCCTTGGCTGCCATGCGGGATCCAGCGCAGTATGGTTTGGGTCGTATGCCACCCGTTGAGCCCGCCATTCCCTCCCTCATTTTAACCCCCGATCAGGCCTTGCGGCCGGATGCCAGGTGTCCTCGGCCCCAGTGAAGGGTCACAGACGACCTGCTCTCGAAGGCCTATGACGCAGCAGCGCGTATGGGCCGGATTGGCAACTCCCTCTCCCACCTAATGCTGGCGCTCTCGACCTCGCTGCAACAAGCTGCAGTTGAGCCGTCTACGCAGGACCTGAGCGACGCGTCCCTACAGGCCTTTGCCCTCATGTCCAGGGAATTGGGGCGTGTTATGTCCACCCTGGTCCAGACTCGCCGCCAGGTTTGGTTGGCTCAGTCGCCCCTGACGGAGGCGTGCAGGAAGGCCCTCAGAGCCGTGCCAGTGGTACCGGGGGAGCTGTTTGGGTCAGCTGCCCTGGAGACGCTGGAGCGAGCTGCCCAAGCTAGGCAAACCAACCTGCAGCTGTCCTGGCAGGCCTAGAGCCCCCCTGGCTGCCCCCCGGGGCCGCTACCAGCCACCACGCTCTTACCCAGCGAGAGATGAGGGCCTACGCAGGTCTCGGCGGCCCACCCAGCAGCCCGCTGATAGCTTTCGCGCCCCCGCCCACCCATCGCCCGGGCAGCCTCGGGCCGCGGAGCCTCACCGGTACACCTCCAGAGCCGACAGAGGCCGGGGGGCCAGGCGCTAGGACCACGGGGCCGGTCGTCGGCTGTTTTTCCCAGCAGCAGATCAGTTACTGGGCTGCCTGTACTATAGACCCCTGGGTGGTTTCCACCTTAACCCGGGGGTACGAATTACAGTTCCGACGCCGGCCCCAGGCCTTCGGCCGGGTCAGGATGACCGCGACCGTCGTCCGCGACCCGACGAAGGCCGCAGCTCTGGCCCAGGAGCTATCCGCCCTCCTGGCCAAGGGCGCGATCGAGCCAGTGGACCCTCAGTTACAACCCGGGGGGTTCTACTCGGCGTACTTTCTGGTAACCAAGAAAGACGGCAGATTCAGGCCCATTCTAGACCTAAGGGGCCTGAACACGTTTTTAAAAATTTTACCATTCCACATGCTCACCTCGGCGGACACCCTGAGGGTAGTTGCCAGGGGGGAGTGGTTCACGACCATAGACCTGAAGGACGGCTATTTTCATGTGCCGGTTGCGGCACACCACAGGTGGTTCCTGAGGTTTGCCTATCGGGGCAGGCATTACCAGTTCAGGGTACTTCCCTTCGGGCTTTCCCTCTCCCCGAGGGTTTTCACCAGGGTTGTGGCGGCAGCCCTCGCACCCCTGCAGACGCAGGGCATGAAGGTCCTGCCGTATCTTGACGACTGGTGAACCAATCAAAGAGTTGCCTGGACCCTTCCCAACGGGTTACCTATCTGGGGTTGGTCCTGGACTCGGTCGCCATGAAGGCCTACCTTTCACCTCAACGGGTGAACGACATCCTCCGCCTCCTTCCCCTCTTCAGAGCCGGCAGGTGGCTGCTTTTTATTCAGTTTCTTCAGCTTCTGGGCAAGCTGGCAGCTGCTTCAGCTGTGGTGCCTCTGGGCTTACTGTCCCTGCACCCACTCCAAATGTGGCTGAACAGCCTGCACCTAGATGCCAAGTGGCACAGGCAGAGGAAGGTCAAGGTGACCCTGCAGTGTCTTGTCTCTCTGGCTCCATGGAGAAAGAGAGCGTATCTGGAGGCAGGCGTGCCCATGGGCGCAATCCCGGCACGCCGGGAGTTGGTGACAACCGACCGTGTGGCAGGGCAGGACTCCGCAGGGACGGTGGTCTGGCCGGGACGTGGCACAACACATCAATGTGCTGGAACTCCGGGCTGCGCAGCTGGCACTAGCCAGCTTTCTGCCCCATTTGACAGGCCGGCATGTCCTGGTCCGGTCAGACAACATGGCCACGGTTTCCCAGGTGAACCACCAGTGGGGCACCAGGTCAGCACGGCTTCTCCGGGTATCCCAGAGCCTGTGGACTTGGGCTTCTCCCTGTCTGGCCAGCCTACGGGCAGTCTATTTGCCGGGGGCCCAGAATCGGGCGGCAGACTTCCTCTCCCGACGGAAGCCTCCACCGGGGGAATGGCGGCTTCACCCCGAGGTGGTGGAGTCAATGTGGGGCCTCTTCGGCAGGGCAGAGGTGGACCTCTTTGCCTCGGAGGAGTCGGCGCATTGCCCCCTCTGGTTCTCCTCGGCAGAAGCGTCCAGCCCTTTAGGGCAGGACGCGCTGGCACACGATTGGCCGGACAGGCCTCTTTATGCGTACCCACCATTGCCTCTGATTCTGCCGACACTCCAGAGGGTCCTTTTGCAGGGCCACCGGCTCCTTCTGGTGGCCCCCTTTTGGCCGGGGAGGCTCTGGTATCCACTGCTGCTCAGGCTCTGCTGCAGCTCGCCATGGCGCCTCCCCGACAGGAGGGATCTCCTGTCCCAGCTGGGGGGTCAGATCTGGCATCCCGACCCCTCTCGCCTACAGCTCTGGGCTTGGCCACTGCAAAGCCCGACCCACTGCTGAGGGAGTGCACTGCGGCTGTCAGGGGTACGGTCATGAGTGCCAGGGCACCGTCGACCAGGTTGCAGTACGGAAACAAGTGGAAGCTGTTCTCCAACTGGTGTGCGGCTAGGGCCGTGGATCCAGTGCACTGCGCTGTGACCACGGTGCTGGAATTTCTGCAGTCCCTCCTGGATAGTGGCCAGTCGCACTCTACCTTGAGGGTCTATGTCGCTGCCATCTCCTCCCTACATGATAGGGTTGACAGCGCCACGGTAGGGTGCCACAGATTAGTGTCCCTCTTTCTTAGAGGGGCTTTGAGGCTGCGTCCCCCTACAGCCATGCGGTCTCCAGCATGGGACCTGCCGCTGGTGCTGGAAGCCTTGTCATCGCCTCCCTTTGAGCCTTTGGGTCAAGGGGGGTTGAAGTGGCTGTCCATGAAGGCTGCCTTTTTACTCGCCATAACATCTGCCAAGCGGGTCGGGGAGTTGCATGCCCTATCAGTGAGTGATACATGCCTGAGGTGGAACTCTGATGGCTCGGGTGTCACTCTATGGCCGAATGTTGCGTTCCTGCCAAAGGTGCTGCCACGCAATCACCTTAACCAGCCCATCCAGTTAGCACGCTTTGATCCCCCTTCTGGGGAGGGTGGGTCTGAGCTGCTGTGCCCGGTGCGGGCCCTTAGGGCTTATATTTCTGCTACCGCCAGTATTCGCCAGTCGGAGCAGCTTTTTGTTTGCCATGGTGGCCCTAACAGGGGTCGTGCTTTAACAAAGCAGAGGCTGTCCCACTGGATTGTGGAGACCACAACGCACGCCTAGGGGGCCAGTGGCCGCCCCCCGCCATCCAGGGTGAGGTGTCACTCAACCAGGAGCGTCTCAACATCATGGGCTGCCCTGAGAGGGGTGCCCCTGGGGACCATCTGTGCCGCGGCGTCATGGGCGTCGCCTCGCACATTCTCCAGGTTCTACCGGGTCAACATTGCCACTCCCCATCCAATGGGCGTGGCCCTGATGCCAAACTCTGCTGTCTCTGGTCAGTAGGTGAGCGCTTTGATTCTTTGTGACGTTGTTGGTATTGGCCATCCAGTGCTTAATGCACCGCCTCTGGCGGTCAGTAAGGATGAAATTGTACGCAGAGTTACGTATGTTACTCCGGTTCTATGAATCCTGGATGACCGCCAGAGTTACAGGTCACTCAGAAGTCTCGTGGTTCGCGAGAAGATTCTGGGAACAGATCCTCTGTCGACACCGGGCTATATAGCCAATCCGGTGTCACGAGGGTCACATGTGACCTTGTTGGTATAGGTACTCGAACTGCGCATGCGCGAGACGGATAAATCCAGTGCTTAATGCACCGCCTCTGGCGGTCATCCAGGATTCATAGAACCGGAGTTACATACGTAACTCTGCGTTTCAGTGTATAGCAACCATCATAGCAACCATGTTATCATATTTCTGTTGAGACCTGAAATATTCTTTGTGATAACTATCAAACCAAACATCCTTCAAATTCACAGAGCGAAGATTATGAAAGTAAAATGCACATTTCCCCCTAAAAATGTTTACATAAACACTTTTAATGGCGTAACTATGCTAAAATATCATATTTTCCACCCAGAATAAAAAGTGTGTCCGCCATTTTCACAGAAAAATATCCTAAAAACGATCCCATAGGAAAGATGCTCACAGCGTCTATTAGAGCCGTAGTCGGGTTAATACAGGAGTGAATGGGCTGCTGGAGCACCCGCTCTGAACGTCAAAGATAACCTCATCTGGGTCTCCCCCATGACCCCCTATCCCCCATGAACCATCCCCCCCCCCCGGTCACGTACACTCAGCCCAGGGGGTCTGCGGTCTGTCAGGTGTTTACCGCCTCAGCCCCCCCCCCCCCACCAGTCTGACGGCTCTCAGAGTGCTTAATGATTACCTTCTCTCAGCGTGTTCGGCTGTACCCCGCTAATGCTCCCCCCAACCTCTCTCCCGGCCTATCAGGACGGCCCGTTCTCATGGACATGAAAGTTTGGCGGGAGAGTTATGGCGTGTAAGTGGAAATCGAAACAGATTATGGGGGGAGGTGGGGGGGGTCAGAGGCCATCCCTGGCGTGTGTTGGCTGACGTCTCCCCTCATCTGGACGAGTTGGCTTTGGGTTTTCACACCTCCAGTGTCATCCACTCAAGGGTTCATGTTGTCATCTCTACTCCTGTATTCTGTGTCTGATTGTCTAACGTGTCTCTGAGTGTTCACAAAACGCAGCAGAAATCAAATGAACAGGAATTAAACTGCACACGTGCCAAAAAGAGGCGTGTGAAACGGTAAGGTTGTCTTCCTCCATTGCTCCGTCCCAGACGTGATACCGTGAGAGAGAGAGGGGGATAAAGCGTCCCTCCCTATCTCAGGGTGAACTTCCTGCAGTG
>NC_079413.1:17740163-17747663 GCF_026213295.1 Gadus chalcogrammus | reverse complement strand
CTGCCATTTTACCGCCGGCGGCCATTTCCTCTGTTTCATTTGTTTCCAGACGTTGGTGACTGGAGCTCGGGGGGGGGGGGGGTGGGCGGAGGGGGGGTAAGACTTTCACTCGGGCTCGGTGGTGATGATGATGCCGGCTGGAATGTTCCATGGTTTCCACGGTGACCGGTGGAATGTTCTGCCAGCTGCTGGAATATTCCATGGGTTCCATCTGGGTTGCCAGGGGTTCCGTGTACACACGGCGGCCCGCTGCCCGGAGAGGGTTTGGGCGTGAGGAATATGTCCCGGGTTGGGAAGAGCCCAGGTCAGAAGGTGTTGGTCCAGAGACAGTTTTCCTCAGGCCTCCTCAGGAACGTTCTCATCACACCCTCTCTCTCCGACCCGCCCACGGCCAGGAACAGAGGGGAGATAACACATGAAGTAACTAATGGCGACTCTATATAAAGTGGTTACTAGACATGTTGTGTACATTACAACGATTACTTAGGATGCCGTTTCTCAATAATTTGTATTAAAGATACCGATTCCAATCCTTCCGAACCCCACCCCACCAACATCTGCTGGTGATTCCCACGTCCCAGTTGACGTTCCTGGTGGACACTGCGATCAAACAGCGAAGGAACCTCAATGGGATTTGAGATGCTGTGGACTAAACAACCTCCGAAACAGAGTTATATAGATTGTGTGACCTGATTGGTCATCTACCTGGGTTTTCCCGGGTTTTATACCCTGGTTACCGTGGTTACTGTGTGTGGTTACACTGTGGTTACCGTGGTAACTGTGGGTACCCTGGTAAGTACAGTGGGGAGTTCTTTGGTTCTGTTGGTGTCTGTGACGTATTTCCTCCTCCTGATGGAGATCACAGCAGTAGGAACTTCAGGGAGTCCTTTGATTGGTTGGGCCTCTGGGAGCATTTCCATTTTTACAGGTTCTCTGGGAGCGTGTTGGCGGACCAACGCCTGTCAATCAGGAAACTACTACCTGCACGTGTGGAAACGGTCGGATCATAGGACGGAGACACTCTGTGCTGGTGTACGGCCGTGTGGAGACCAGAGAACCATGCTTGGTTTGTACAAAACTTGGTTTCGGTATTGGCTCTGTTGTCATACGCCTGCCTGATTGTTTCGTGGTTCAGAACCCCTTAACTGTTTGTCCATGTCCATTGTCACGGTACAATGACCTGCACATGCACGCAGCTCTGCACAAGCATGACGGTCTGTACATGCACGCAGGTTCACTTCTCCTAATCGGGAGGTTCTTGAAGCAGAGCTGAGAGGGTTACAGTAAGCTCAACCTTCTGTTCTGGACGATCTTCATGGGGAAGTTAGAAACCCTTATCTTGAAGACTTTTATGTTTGCTTTAGCTTTCTGCTAAATCTTAAATACATTGCACTTTCTAATAAGCTTTTTTAACTCTGCCTTTATTTTCTATTTTAATACTAAAATGCCTTTTTAACTTTATATTTTCCGCACTTCTTTACATATGTTTTTTTAAATATCTATTATTTTATTTTATTGTATGACAATGTTTATATGTGAAGCACTTTGAGTCTGCCTTGTGTATGAAAAGTGCTACATAAATAAAGTTGCCTTGCCTTGGCTTATCTTATAAAGTAATACCTTGTTGTTGTTTTGAGGGTGGTATTTGAATGTTATGGGCAGGATGTGTATGAGACAGGAACATCTAGTGGGTGGAGTAATGTGTAGGGGTCAGGATGGTGGGTGGAGTAATGTGTAGGGGTCAGGATGGTGGGTGGAGTAATGTGGAGGAGAGAGATTCATCTGGTGGGTGGAGTAATGTGAAGGGGTCAGGATGGTGGGTGGAGTAATGTGTAGGGGTCAGGATGGTGGGTAAAGTAATGTGGAGGAGAGAGATTCATCTGGTGGGTGGAGTAATGTGTAGGGGTCAGGATGGTGGGTGGAGTAATGTTTAGGGGTCAGGATGGTGGGTGGAGTAATGTGTTGAAGAGAGGTTCATCTAGTTGGTGGATTAATGTGGAGGAGAGAGGTTCATCTAGTGGGTGGAGTAATGTGGAGGAGAGAGGTTCATCTAGTGGGTGGAGTAATGTAGAGGAGAGAGGTTCATCTAGTGGGTGGAGTAATGTGGAGGAGAGAGGTTCATCTAGTGGGTGGAGTAATGTGGAGGAGAGAGGTTCATCTAGTGGGTGGGGTAAAGGTCCTGGGTTTCCCAGTCAGACCCTAACGAGAGAGGTGCTGAACACGAGGATGGTTAACAAACGCACCGGTTGATCGTCTTGACTAGACTAAGCCGTCTTTACTCCATAGCGTATAGACATGAAGAGACAAGGTCACTTCCTGTCTTCAGAGGTCAGAGGGCACCAGAGACACGGACCGCTGCCATTAAAACACCAACAGACTTTGGAGACTCAACACAGATTGGTGCTGGGCCGGGACTCAAACACGCGACTTTAGGTTGGTGGTTCCCCCCCGGGCCAGAGACGAGGGGTTCAGGGTTCAGGGTTCAGGTCAGAGTCATTCCTGCTTCATGGATATGCTTCTGGTTTGTTTTGTTTCCATGAAGCTTTATTTCAGAGGAATCATTTGAAACTCTAACAGGATCTTTTAATAGCTACAGAACCATCAATAGTTTGGATTACAAAGAGACGCATACAATAAACCATAAAACAATAACAACAACAAAGGCCACATCATTTCATGTTTCATTAAATATGTTCATTTATGATAAACAGAATATATTAGTATGCATTACACGAGACATCACACAACCATGGGCACAGACGCTACAAGACAATTTACAAGCCAAACACTAGCAGGTCAAATGGTTACAAATCATTGGTGCCGGTTTCTGTCTGCATGTACCCCTCTCTAAAACCTCTCTCATTGGTCCTCCTGGGTAGAGTGATATTTACTGTGTTTTATGGATTTCGTGTGTGTAAATATATATATACAATTTCCATTAATATGCCTACAGTATTTAAAAAAAGACCCTTGTTAATAACTGAATGGATATAGATCTATTAAACAACATCAACAACGACAACAGAAATACTATACAGCTATATCACACGTAGATTGAGAAGGATTTCCAGGTCTTTCCGTCCCAAGTCACATCTAGGGAATGGAATGCTCATCAGGAAGTCCTTATAAGGTTGACACCTTTCCGTCCCGCCCCACCCTTCATATTGAGGGCGGGCTCTTGTGTGAGTAGTGGGAATGTCTTTGATTTGACGACTACTCAGTCCCATAGGGGTTGTGTACATTTTCAAACATCCAACATGTTTTACAATCCCAGCTAGCTCGAGACAGTGAGCATTGGCATGCCACTGGTATGCTGGCTGTGCGATGGGTCTACACTTTCTACATTCTTTATTCAAACATGTCTCAGATAGCTTCCTGACTGTTGTCGACTGAAAAGCGAACAAGGGTTTCCACAACGTGGCCCATGCCCAAAATGTAATCTAGGAAAATCTCGTCTTGCAACGTGTGAACGTATCTGATACGTTCAGAGGACAAATACTTGTGGTGTCTGATCAATAAGTGCCTGGTTGACTGCTCTATCGCCCCTCCGCCGACTCCATCGACTGATGCTGCAACAGGGACGTCTAAAGGAACAAGTGGTTAGCCTTCACGGCGTAGTTGCCACAGCGGATCTCTACGGCCGCTGTCTCTACGTTATGATCTCCAACAGGTAGCCCATAATAATAAGCAGCAGCTAAATGATGATCCGTGATTTGGATGGCATGGCATCAGGTGAGTTGAGGTATATAATCTCTGGTGGCCCCTGCTGTGTGTCTTCTCCTGCTAACCTTCTCCCTCCTCCTACCCTCGTGGGACCACACTTAAAAACACTTTGTTATTACTGTAATACTTAAAAACATGTTTAACCAGAGCCGGGTGGTAGTCTTTAGATGTGGTTCACCATACCACCTCGTTACACATCTCTACTTATTTCTACCGCAAACACACACAGACACGAAAAACAGTAGGAAAACAAAAAGCTTCCAGAACGTGGAGTGGCAGGCTTACAGTAGAGGCAGCAGAGCAAAGTGTTTCACGGAGAAGAGGAAAGGGCTCTGGGACATTTAGGTACAAACTCTGGAGGTCGGAAAAGAAGAAATGAAATATATGTTGAAACTTAAAAAGAACCAGATAAACAGACCGGACTGTTGATGAAGTCATGAATGTCATGAAACTATTCCTGCTGTTAATCTGACCGGATGCACCAGCATTCACCCGTTCACCATCTAGCCACCTCCCCCTGTTTCACAACATCGTTTTATCATCTCTCTAGCTGGTGTGTTCCCTTTCTCCTCCTCCGCCACCACCTCCTCCTCCTCATGCACTGCCCAGAAACATCACCCCTCCTCCCCCAACAACCCATCCTCTCCCCCACCCTTCCCCCTTCTCTCCCATAATTTCTCCCCCCTCCTCTCCCTCTCCCCCATCCTCTCCTCTCCTGTCTCTCTCTCTCCCTCATCCTCTCCCCCTCCCCTCCTCTCTCTCCCATCAGTCCCCTCCCCCCTCCTCTTCCTCTCTCTCTCCCCATCAGCCCTCCCACTCCTCTCTCCCCCATCAGCCCTCCCCCTCCCCTCCTCTCGCTCTCTCTCTCCCATCAGTCCCCTCCCCCCTCCTCTCCCTCCCCCATCAGTCTTCCCCCTCCTCTCTCTCCCCCATCAGTCCTCCCCCTCCCCTCCCCTCTCTCTCCCCTCCTCTCTCCCCCATCAGTCCTCCCCCTCTCCTCCTCGCTCTCTCTCTCCCATCAGTCCTCTCCCCATTCTCTCCCCCTCCTCCCTCCTCTCTCCCCCGTCAGTCCTCCCCCACCTCCCCCTCCCTTATTTCAGCATTTCCCCCTCTTGTCGCGCTGCTGGAACTTCCTGAGCCGCCGGCCCCAGAGGTCCTTCCAGGGGATGAGCAGGCTGCTGCGGTCCGCCACCAGGCCCCCCGGCCCGGGCGCCCGCTCCTCCTCGTCGTCCGAGCCCAGCAGCAGGTACTTGCGGCCGGGTTTGATCTTGGGACAGCGGCAGGCCAGGTCCTTGGCCCGCACCCACAGCAGGGTGTCCCCGCGCCGCAGCCGCCGCTCGCCTTGCTTGTAGACGGAGATCAGGTTGACGGTGAACCGCCACCACTCGCCCGCCTTTTCCCCCTTCAGGACATGGGCTTGGACCGCTGGGGGGGAGGAGAAAGGTTGGAGAGAGGGGGTAGGGGAGAGAGGGGGGAGAGAAGCTGGTGAGCAACTCTGCGGTCCCAATGACATGATTGAATTGGCATCACCTGCTACTTGATCAAAACTAGAGTCGAAACAGATGATCATTTGTAATGCATCACCACATCAGAGCAGATATGGATAATATTTCAACCATATTCCCTCCTCTGCACAGTCCTTTGCTCGCATTGATTCCTGGAAGTTTTGTGTTTCTTTGTTTTTGCATTTCAAACTCAGTCGTAATCTCCTGGATAAAACGTTAAAGGGTAGTTCACCATAAACTGTGATTATTCATCAACTCATGTTTCAGTTCACGCCCTGTTTGTCTTGTTGTTGTCACCTAAGGAGAGTGAAGTAGCACGTAGTGAGCTAAAACCAGAGTTAGCTCACGGGGGAGTCAGCTAGCATAATATTCAATTGACGTGTTCTTTGTTCATGTTCGAGTTAACACATGTGTAACAACCAATAAACTTATTGTTCTTGTTCTTCAGTGACAGGGGGAAAAAGGGCAAACCGGCTTCACCCTCTCACCAGCCATACTGCGATGGTAAAACCAGAGACCCAGCCGATTTTAACAACGAAAGAAGCACCTCCCCTTGTAGACCAATCAGAGTTTGCCTTCTGTGGACGTCGCCGTAAAAACAACCTGGGAGGAGTTCACGGGGGTGTCACCGGGCTGCCCTTGAGGGGGGGACTAAAGGAACGGTGTTTGGGGGTTCGGGGGGCCTGTCCCTTCAAACGGACGACAAGCGTCAAACGCATCTCTCAGAGAGGAGAATCCATGCGTATGATTGGCTGATGACGACCTGATTGAGGCCGTCTGGAACGCATCACGATCTGGAATTTGTGTCAAAACTAAAAAGCGTTCGTCTGCATGCCAAGAGCCACAGAGGAGCCAGTGCATGAGGCTGAGCACGTGAAACCCTAGACCCGTCCCCAACGTGACATTACCTTCATGAGTCATAACTTAACCGACACTCTCGCTGTCAGACGGGAACGTCGACACAGCGTGTATCCGCGAACTCCGGAGCCTTTAGAGCAACACTAACTCACTCGATCACACGTTTATTATTTATTAGCAGACCCAGAGAGGAGGGGATCTGTGGCAGAAGCGACCCTGCGTGGAATCCTCTATCCCCCAACAGCCTTTCCCTCATCACCTCCATTGTTGCAGCAGAGAGCAGAAACTGCTCTGGGGGCGAGGTACTAATCTGTCCTCGAAGTGGAGTGCTCTGGCTCGGAATGTGCTATTAACACCGACTATGTGTGTGAGTGTGTGTGTGTGTGTGTGTGTGTGTGTGTGTGTGTGTGTGTGTGTGTGTGTGTGTGTGTGTGTGTGTGTGTGTGTGTGTGTGTGTGCGTGTGTGTGCGGGTGTGCATGTGTGTGTCTTTGTGTGAGTGTGTCTGTGTGTATTTGTGTGCGTGTGTGTCTGTGAAGAGAGAAAGAGTAGAGGGGGTAGGTGTTAATCCTGAATAGTTACCACTCACGATTGTGTGAATTGACTCAATCTTGGGAAAGTAATGGATGAGGCGGTGTGAGAAACACTTGAGGTCATGCGCTGCGTGCACAATAGCACATGTATGTGGCATGTGGCCGGTCGAGGGGCCCCTACTACCGGCCCTCAAGGGCCCGTCTCAGGAACAACAGGACAACAACCGCAAGCTCCTCTAGCGCCAAGTCCAGCTAACCTCCGCGGGCTAACCACCACGGGCTAACCGCCACGGGCTAACTGCCGCCGGCTCACAATCGCGGGCTACCTAGCCCCAATCTAATGTTGTCCAGTGCCGATAATGCAATTTGGGGAAATTCACTAACTAGATGCACGCACAACCCGCGCACAATGACACATGCACGCACCTTGGAACAGAAACGGCGCTGCTTGCCGTTACACGGTAATGTTTCTGTAGTGTTGAATGGTGGCCATCCTAAATCCTCCCAGAGAGAGAGTCTCCTTGTTTCCCGGCCAAACGTGACTGAGTTTATTGCCTCCCTCATCAATCCTCCCTTATTACTGCCAAGAAAGCAAAGAACAAGAGTTTGTGTGTGTTTGAGTGTGTGCGTGCATGTGTGTGTGTTTGTGTGTGTGTTGGGGGGGGGGATTGTGTGCAAGTCTGTTTGTGTGTGTGCCTCTGATTGTGTATGCAAGGGTGTGTGTGTGTGTGTGTGTGTTTGTGCGTGTGTATGTGTGCATGCGCATGAATGTGTGTTAAGGAGAGGTCACTATTTATCTTCCCAGCGATAAAGGGAGAGAGAAAGAGAGAGAGAGAAAGAGAGAGAGAGAGAGAGTAAGAGAGAGAGAGAGAGAGAGAGAGAG
>NC_079413.1:17722663-17737663 GCF_026213295.1 Gadus chalcogrammus | reverse complement strand
GATCTGAGGGCCACAAAGGCCCTTGTGACAGCAGATATTAATGAGACGGGAGGGAGAGGATATTGACCAATCACGGTCCCCTAAAGTGTGCGAGCGGCAGGAAGAGCTTTGATAAACTTCAGAGGAAAAGACGTCTGTGTCTCACGAGCTGCTCCGATTGGTCAATCATTTCCTTTCCCATGTCATAATCTGTTCCATCTCCCTCTCCAAAGAGGCAGACGGATGGTTACCATGGGTTACTGCGCTGTCCATCAGGGGGTTGCAGGGGTTCAGGCTGACCTCTGACCCCTGTGGCAGGGTTCAGGTAGCAGAGAGATGAACTCACCAAAATCTTTCTTGCAGTACTTCTTCATCGTGATCTTCAGCTTCCCCTTGGAGGTCTTGCAGTAAGAATCACAGTCTGGGGGAGAGAGAGACAGACAGACAGAGAGACCAACAGACAGACAGACAGGCGGAGAGAGAGACAAACAGACCAACCGACAGACAGACAGACAGAGACCGACAGACAGGCGGAGAGAGAGACAGACAGAGAGACAGACAGACAGACAGATAGGCAGAAAGACAGACAGACCGAGAGACAGAAAGAGAGAGAGAGACAGAGAGACCGACAGACAGAGAGAGACAGAGACAGAGACAGTTATATAACGAGATTACAATTTTAACCAATTTTTATGGTCTTCTCGATATTTTGAAGATCTGTGTGTATGTGTGTGCCGGTAAGCATGTGTGAAGGTGTGTTTTGTAGGTGTGTGTGTTAAGTTGTGTGTTAAAGTGTGTGTGACCAACAGCATTAAAATGAGTCCTCCTAATGTTCCCTTTCTCCAGATGCACAGCTGAATCCCAGAGACGTTCTCCACGGATAGTAGGGGTGGCGATAAGGAGCATAGGGCCGTGGGCTGGAATCTAACCTGGGGTTGCTGAAGGCCTCCTCTCCTGCCTGCGGGGTTAACCCACCAGCGAGTGGAGCTACTCTTGAAAAGCTTTTAAGCTTTTTTTTGTATAAATGAGAAGGTTTCTCCACAGATACATATAATACATTCAGTAGACTTGATATCAGATTTTATGATAATATAGAAGAGGCCACAACACAGGAGCTAAAGGAGAAGAGTAAAAGTACTTAGTTAATTTCCAGGGCTCAGTGTAATGGGCCTTGAGGTCCTTTAGAGGAAAAACCGAGAGGGGGGGGGGGGGGGCAGTGGGAGAGGGGAGGAAGGGGGGAGGCGGCTGAGAGAGCGGGGGGGGGGGGCCTTTTCAGTCGGTCTGAATATGGACAAACTTCATTATTTCCCCGCGCCCTCTGTCCCGTCTCCCCCTTTCTTCCCTTTCAGCCTCCGTGTGAATGAAGTTGCCGGGGCAACGATGGAACAAGTAAAAAACGCCCCTCCACTCCCCCCCCCCACCCCCCCCGGTGTTTGAGGTGTTGGTGGGTGCTCGCACGGAGGAAACACGTTTCTACGGAAACGAGGAGCGTTCGGGGGAGAGACACAAGGTCCTAAAGTAAACGAGAGGGGCGTGGCCGTACCGCCAAACACGCCCGCTTTCCATGGAGATACACCGGCGAGGGCGGGGCCCCTACTAACCCCCCCCCCCTCCACTAGGGCCCAGGGGCCCCCCACCACCACCCTCCCACCATAGAGCTCTTTGAAAGCTAGCGTTACCCATTAGCCCATCGCCGCTATCACAGCCAGGGCCCCAGTAGGGCCGGGGCCCCGCTGAGGGACAAACAGCCCCTTTGTGAGGGCCTCTTCACCAGGGCCAGGGGCCCGCGGGGCCACTGCTGCTGGTTCTGAGGGTTGCGTGTCGCCACTGGGAGATTTGTGACAGGAATCAGAACAGGCTGCTGGCGGCCGACCGCGCAGTTCCTCGGTCAACCAAAGAGGGCGCTGTGCTGCGGGGAGGGGAGCTGAACCCCAAAAGAAACTGGGCCATGGTGTGCTGGTCATTACTGGGTCCAAGCTCTCTGTCTACTTCCTGTTGGAGCTCTGTATGCGTGTGTGTGTGTGTGTGTATGTCTGTGTGTGTGTGTGAGTTTGTGAGTGTCATTGTGTGGGTGAAAATCCCGATGTCCACAGTCTGCCCGTGGGCCTACATAAAAAAGATGCCCTCCTCCCCTCCCTCCTCCCCTCCCTTCACCCCTACCTCCTCCCCTCCCTCCTCCCCTTCCTCCTTCCCTACCTCCTCACCTCCCTCCTTCCCTACCTGCTCCTCAATCACATCAAGGAGAACCCATCTCACTGTGGGTCATTTGGGTAAAAGCGTCTACTAAATCAAACAGTTAATAGTTGTGGTGTTGGGATAACATAACAAGCATATGAGGCCTTTTTATATCAAGGGGGCGGATTTTCTTTGTCTTTATAAACCTCATAACCAGATCAAACAGGCAGATTTTCCATAGTCTAATAGGAGCCCTCACGAGGCTGTAAATGGTGTCCTCTCCCCACAGACGGCTCTGATTAGAGAACAAGCCGGCTCTAACGAGGCGTGTAATGCTGTTAGAAGCGACCCTGGGGGGTCTGTGTCTGGGCGGCAGTGAGGGGGAGAGGGGATGGGTGACAGGCCAGAGAGTTGGGGAGGGGGACTATGGACCAGGACTTAGACCTGGAGTCTCACGTTAGCTCTAACCTGTAAAGACTACAAATGTAGTTTTCTTGTGAAATGTGTTGATTTGGGTTTATTTTAGTAAATACCTTGGCTTGAGTTTGGTATGGGGTTTGTTTAGTTTAGTTTAGTCGAGTTAATTCAAATCATTATAGCTCAGCTTAGTTTATCTTTTCTTCTAGTTAAGCCTAGTTTAGTTAACCTATATTTAAGCTCTATAGAATAGACTCCAAGCAGCAGGTCTGGAAGGAGCGCCAGTGGTGAGGAAACATGTGCTCACCTGAAGGCTCGTCTGGACTGCTGTAGGATACCGTCGGAGAGGCTACAGGGATCTCTGAGGAGAGGACACAAACAAGAAGATGTTCACTTACAATGAGGTCAGAGACTCAAGAGGTAAACCCCTAACCTGCAGAAACAAAGTTCACAAAGCTTGCTTTAATCAATGCACTTATTAATAAATATGATTGGTAATTGTAAAGCAATCGATCAATAGAGGCAGGGGTACATTGACAAGAATCAATAAATACAAATAAAATATGCAATGAAATTAAAATATGAGATTATGGGACAATCCAGGCTATCTCTGTTGTATACGGGGAATGGGTTAACCTATTGATGGTTGGTGCTTGGCCCTTGGTTCTATGAACATCCTTACTGTACCGACAGAGATATATTGTTATTTCTCTTTCTTCTGACAGATGTATTTATTGTAAGTGGCTTTGGATAAAAGCCTCTGCTAAATGCCCTGAATGTTAATCTATATGGACAAAATCAGAGTGGATGAAACAAAAAGGAAAAACCCAATCCTAGCCCATAAACACGCCCTGGTCTATTCCCTGGCTCGGCTCCTCAGCGGTCCTCATTGAACCCAACGCTGTGTGGTGTTCTCTGAGTTCAGACGTTCTGGTATCAATCAGGATTGCAGCGTGCGATGCAGGCGGAGGTTCTCCTCGCCGCTCTGAGGGCCGGGAGCGTGCGAGTGGTGGGCATCACTCCTGCCACTGGCCTCGTTAACGCAGTTCAATACGGTTAACAACGTGCCGTTAAATACTCACACACATTATCGAGAACAACGAGAAGAAGAGAACGCAAGAGAAAAAACTCAGGCTCGACTTGAACTTAAGAACCGCAGTTTCCCTCCAACGTTTACATGAGCTGAGCTCCTCTCTCCGGGCGGAGTGAAAGAACCCTGGTTTCACCCGGTTCAACCTGGTACCAACGGGTAAACCAGGTTCCACCAGATTCCCAGGGTCACAGTGGGCTCCTAGGTGATGGAGGCCTATCTCCGTCGCCTCCTGGACCCCCTCAGACCTCCTCTCTATCAGCCTCCTTCACCCTGATTAATGGCAGCACTCTACTGGACAGTGGTAAACGCCGCCTCTGTGTCCAGACTTCATTGTCTGCTCTCTTATCTAGGCCGGCCAGCTTGCTGTTTGATGCTGATAGCTTTAGCGACCGTTAGCTAGCGAGCTAACCCCTCTTGCGTGGCTTGGAGCTGTGATTGAGGAGCTGGAGAACCTGCAGGCCGCTGATACAGCCAATAAACACATCAGCTAGCATTGTTTTGTTTTTATTGGTCGACAGACCCTTAACGGTGGAGACCGTGAACAGGGTCTTGTGATAGGCCGTGCTGCTGTGCTGTGTTTATCTTAGCGAGAGTTAACAGCACACAACAACCGTCCAGAATAAATCGACCAGATGTGAAGGAAAACACAGGAAATTAGTTCGGCCAATAAAATAACTCACAAAACCGATCCCGTTTCTAAGGTTTTCCAAACCCAACGACACACAGCACTGTTATACATTATCGTTTTATTCTCTCCCTCTGATCTAAAATAAGCCTAAAAAACGAAATGGAAAATGGCGTCTCGGCAAAGGTTCTCGAGCTGCCGATACGGACGGAGACGAGTTCAGACAGGAACACATCCGTGGTTCTGTTGACCTACCCCTGCAGTAGCGTCAAGGTCTGGGGGAGAAATGATGAAGATATCTTCATCATTACGGTTAACGGACTGTATTTATACAGTGCTTTTCTAACCAGTGACCGCTTAAAGCACTTGACAATATTGCCAAACATTCACCCATTCATGCACACATTCACACACCGACACTGGAGTCAACCAAGCAAGGTGACAGCCAGCTCGTCAGGAGCTGGGTTGCTCAGGGTCACCTCAACACTCGCTAGAAGGAGCCGGGGATCGAACTAGCAAACTTCTGGTGACCAGCCAACCCGCTCTCCTTCCTGAACCACATGCCTCCACATCAGAGTCCACTCTGCACCCTGTGGCCATCGATGGCCGGTACGGAGCTTCAGTCGGGTCCCAAACCAGCCATACTGTTCTTAGTTCCCTCCCTTCTATGTCAAGGCCTTCAGGTTAGACTGATTCTGAGGGACCCAGACTGTAGTCCCCTGATCCCTCCCCATGAGCTTGTCAGAGTGCCCGACGGCGTGGGACAGAGCGGGGCTTACTGATGCAGGGGGCAATGGGCGAGCGGCTCTGCTGGTAGCCCTTGGCGCAGCGGTTGCAGGTGATGCCCGTCACCCCGTCCTTGCATGGGCACTGACCCGTTGTCTGGTTACACGTCTTACCCGCAGCCCCCACCGGGTGGCAGTCACACGCTGGGGGGACAAAAGACACCATCACTGTCA
Source organism: Gadus chalcogrammus (assembly GCF_026213295.1). Classification (NCBI taxonomy): domain Eukaryota; kingdom Metazoa; phylum Chordata; class Actinopteri; order Gadiformes; family Gadidae; genus Gadus; species Gadus chalcogrammus. The sequence goes on along the minus strand of NC_079413.1, from coordinate 17,732,415 downwards.
TCACCATCATCATTGTCATCACTATCGTTGTGTCACTATTATCATGGACAGTTTCATTTAAGAGTCACCGCCTTCAACATGTTTTCACAGCCTCATTAAACACACACACACAGACATACAGGGACATACACACACAGACACCCACACACGCACTCACACTTTCTGGGGCAGAACAATGTAGGGGCAAGAGTTTCTCTTTCAGCTGAAGGTCAGCAGGTTCGATCCCCGATGACCTCAGTCTATCTCTTGATGCTCCCTGACTCCCACCTGCTCCTCAAGGACCTCTGGGGTCATCGTGTTGGTGACTCTCTGCTTCAGTCCATGTTTGAGTGTGTTGCTGTGATCCCCATCCCACCTGAAGCACAATACTCCTTTTCTATCATTCAAAATATAAGGCTTTAATGCCACTATGTACATCAATGACGGCCCCATTGATCCCTTACCAGAACTGTAAGAGGGATCCCCCACTCTGCATTACACCTCTGATCTCTTCCTCACTAATGAAGGGGCTTTCCTCTGGCCCTCGGGGACCGCAGCGAGGGGGAGTCATGACTATACGGCCTGTGAAGCCCTGTGAGACTGGGACTGTGATTAGGGGCTGAACTAATAAGGTTGAATTGATTGGACTTGACTTGGGAGTTTGTTTGGATTAAGGCAAGGCAAGGCAAGGCAACTTTATTTATATAGCACTTTTCATACACAAGGCAGACTCAAAGTGCTTCACATATAAACATTGTCATACAATAAAATAAAATAATAATAGATAAGTAAAAGAAAAACATATGCAAAGAAATGGGTAAATTAAAAAGGCATTTTAGTATTAAAATAAAAAATAGAGGCAAAGTTAAAAAGCTTTTTAGAAAGGGCAAAAGCATTGAGGCTCAACAAACAGAAGACATGGTAGCATTGAGGCTCAACAAACAGAAGACATGGTAGCACAGCTGCAACAGAGCTCTGCAGAGCTCGGAGTGTGAAGCCACACCGGGCTGCTGCCGGGGCAGGAGTAAATAAACAGGGATGGAGGCAGCGAGGAGGGGAGGAGGGGGGAAAGGGGGGGGGGGGGGGGGGGGCAGGCCGTCACAGATGGGACCTGGGACCTGCTCCAGACCTCAGACTATTCACCCGGGTCTCTGGTTCTGGTTCTCTGGTTCTGGATCTCTGGTTCTGGTTCTCTGGTACAGGTTCTCTAGTTCTGGGTCTCTGGTTCTGGGTCACTGGTCCTGGTTCTGGGTCTCTGGTTCTGGTTCTTGGTCTCTGGTTCTGGGTCTCTGGGTCTGGTTCTGGGTTTCTGGTTCTGAGTCTCTGGTTCTGGATCACTGGTCTCTGGTTCTGGGTCTCTGGTTCTGGGTCTCTGGTTCTGGGTCTCTGGTTCTGGTTGTCTGGTTCTGGGTCTCTAGTTCTGCGTCTCTGGTTCTGGTTCTGGCTCTCTGGTTCTGGGTCTGGTTCTGGGTCTCTGGTTCTGGATCTCTGATCTCTGGTTCTGGGCCTCTGGTTCTGGTTCTGGGTCTCTGGTTCTGGCTCTAAGGTTCTGGGTCTCTGGTTCTGGATCTCTGGTTCTGGATCTCTGGTTCTGGATCTCTGGTTCTGGGTCTCTGGTTCTGGATCTCTGGTTCTTGGTCTCTGGTTCTGGGGGACCGTTGGCTCTCAGAGCAGCAGAGGATCAGTGAGTGGAGCGCATAAGGCCTGTCTCATCATGGGTTCATGTGTTCATGTGTTCATAGGTGTGCATCTAGGTGTGCTGCATGTGTGTTTGGGATGTTTGTGTGTGTGTTTGTGTGTGTGTGTGTGTGTGTGTGTGTGTGTGTGTGTGTGTGTGTGTGTGTGTGTGTGTGTGTGTGTGTGTGTGTGTGTGTGTGTGTATGTGTGTGTGTGTGTGTGTGTGTGTGTGTGTGTGTGTGTGTGTGTGTGAGTGTGCTCTATGTGTGTGTGTGTGTGTGTGTGAGTGTGCTCTATGTGTGTATGAGTGTTCTCTATTGGTGTGTGAGTGTTCTCTATGTGTGTGTGAGTGTGTGTTCTCTATGTTTATGTGTCTTTGTGCGAGTGTGTGAGTGCTCTCTATGTGTGAATGTGTGTGTGTGTGTGTTCTCTCTGAGTGTGTGAGTGCTCTCGGTCTCCGGGTTCCTGGATTAATAACAAAGTGTTCTGAGCGGCTCCGTTATGTTTCCCATTAACGGGCGGAGCCGCTTCAAAGAGAGCGTGAGTCAGCCGCACGTTAACCGAGCCTCCTTCTCCGCCAGCCCCTCCTCTCCTGACGGAGGAGGAGGGTCCAGTACCTGTCTCCTGCCCCCAGGGCTCCCAGTCCCTGTAAGCCCCCCTCTCCTCGCCCCTCTCTCCGCTGAGTGATCTCCAGGCCCAATGGAGGGGGGATGGAGGAGGAGGGTGGGCTGGGCTCCGCCTGGGGTACAGATTAATGCAGCGAGCAAACGAGCGGACGAGAGAGCGAACGAATCACCAGGGTGTCAGCCGAGAGGTAAGGTGTCACCGTGACGACGCTCTAAGAGGGCTGTGTTTACACTGGGCTTGATGAGGGGCGACGTTGTTAAGCCAGGGAATAAACCACTGGGCACCCCCCACCAGAGAGGGGGTGTTGGAGGCAAGGGTGGGGGGGGCAATGGGGACACAGCAGAGGATGTGTTGGGAGACCACAGTATGGGATCCTGCACAACGTCACTCACTGAGGGTTGTGTTGGAATCAGGGGCCTGGAGCCGGATCAGGACACACTGCCAGCGATGGTAACACAAACACACTCACACACTCACTAAATGCTCACACACACACATTACAGTTTATCTCAGTCGCTTTGGTTATTTCTCGGATCAGAATTGAAATTCTCAAAACTACCTGTTCAATCGTTTGTGCACATCAAAAAAGCAGTTTCTGATTTCTTTGAACAAGTTGCAAATGCTTTGGTACATTCATGCAAATGATTATGTACAATTCTCTGCTCTTTCCTACATTATCAATTGCTTTTGTCATGTTGATCAAAATGTATTGTAATGGGTCTCTATTGAATAGTCTCACCCCCACAACATTTAGGCATTAGTTTATTGCATAAGTCTTTACATGCAATATGGTTGAACAAGTTGTCATAATATGTCAAGCATATTTCTATACATTTCCATTAGACTTTTTTTCTAAATCTGTCCTGAATGGGTAAATTGCTACCAGGTGAATCTTGACTTTCTCTATGAAGGGAAATGTGGGAAGTGTTAGATCAACCAACGATCAACCAGTTTACTGGAATAGCTCAAAGGTGCATCTCCTGAAGCATGAACTGGCAAGTATATATATAGCTGGAGCACAACACAATGTTACATTATCTGAGAATTTGTGGCCCAACAGACAGTAACGTCAGGAGGTGTAGGATGACTGCACTGTAATTCCTACAGCAATGCATGTACAGTTTACCCTAAGGAGATTTTCCTATGTTCACAATTCTAAGAATGACATGGTCTGTAAACAAATTACAGTACAAATAGTCAAAGCGTAAATGTGAATCTTGTCCAGTCTCTTGCAATCAATCTCCCACGTACACTAAGGTGTAACTTACAATTTACAATAATTGTCTTCAAAGCTTTAGCCATGGTTTACATCAGAACATCCCTCCTGATTACACTGTTATATTGACAACATGACTAAGCAATTTGACTGTCTTATCCGTACACAATAACACAAGGACTTGTCATTTTGATGGCACTGACAAGTTCATTGACACAGATATTTACTTTTGAGAAACAAACTAAGGATTTTGAGCAAGAGACTTGCTTTTGCATGAAATCCATGGTGTTTTGCTATTTGTACGAATTGTTTTGAGAAATGCACTTACTGTTTTGCAAATTTCAATTCTGATATGAGAAATGTACCAAAGCGACTGAGAAAAAATGTAACTACATACTCGCACTTACTTACAAACACACATTACACAAACACAGACAAACAAGCGAGCGTAGCATGTGGCGGCGTAGCATGTAGTTAGCATAGCATGTGGCGGCGTGGTATGTAGTGAGCGTAGCATGTAGCAAGCGTGTGGTGGCGTGGCGGTACCTTTGCAGGCGCGGCGGTGCGAGATGGCCTTGGTCATGTCGCGGTAGTAGCCCTCCTTGCAGTAGTGGCAGTGGCGGCCCGCTGTGTTGTGGCGGCAGTTCAGGCAAACACCCCCACTGCGGCGACCGGACAGCTTGTACAGCTCCATGTTGAACCGACAGCGTCGCGCGTGGAGGTTACAGTGACAGGCTGCGAGAGAGAGGGGGGGAGAGAGAGAGAGGGGGAGAGAGAGAGAGGGAGAGAAAGAGAGAGAGAGAGAGAGAGCGAGAGAGAGAGAGAGAGAGAGAGAGAGAGAGAGAGAGAGAGAGAGAGAGAGAGAGAGGGAGAGAGAGAGTGTGCGGGAGAAGGAGAGGGAGAGAGAGGGAGAGATAGAGAGAGAGAGAGAGAGAGAGAGATAGAGAGACAGATAGTGTGGCAGAAGGAGAGGGAGAGAGAGCGGGAGAGAGAGAGAGAGAGAGAGAGAGGGAGAGAGAGAGAGAGAGAGAGAGAGAGAGAGAGAGGGGGAAAGGGAGAAGGGAGAGAGGGGGGGAGGCAGAGAGAGAGAGAGAGAGGGGGGGAGAAGGAGAGGGAGAGAGAGGCAGAGATAGAGAGAGAGATAAGGAGAAAGAGAGAGACACACATTACATTAGACTTTGAAATACTAATGTTTTAAGTAACTATACAATTTTATGGCCAAAAAAATCCAATCAATCCATGTGCTATATATATGTTAATGAATGCAATTATGGAGTAGATTAACAGCTTGAGCAGAGCCATCACCTGGTCCCTAGGTATTTAGAAATACAGCTGGCCGGATCTGCAGAAACACACACACACACACACACACACACACACACACACACACACACACACACACACACACACACACACACACACACACACACACACACACACACACACACACACACACACACACACACACAGAAGCACATCCACACACTCTCACACACAGACGAACACACACACACAAACACACAAACACACACACTGCCACCTGCTCATGAATTTCACCCGAGCTGTTTGTGATTCCTGTGATTAAAATTCAGTTGTATTTCTATCATAGATCAAGATTACACCTCACTTAAAAACCTATTCACAAACAACCACGTGATAAAACCCAGAACTAAACACGAATACAAACCATTAAAAAACTGTGAACACACTTAACTGGCATTATTACGCAACGTACACATTTTTCAATAACACCGCAAACAAGTCTGATCTGTACAGTCTAGTGGCTCTGGTGTTGGATTCCAATCCAAATGTTATTGTTTCAAACCCCAATGTCCCAGAGCAAGATGCTCTAATCCCTACTTGCTCCTTAATGACCTGTCTCTGTAGTTACTGTCTAACCCCTACCTGCTCCTTAATGACCTGTCTCTGTAGTCACTGTCTAACCCCGACCTGCTCCTCAATGACCTTTCTCTGTTCACAGTCTAAATCCTACCTGCTCTTTAATGACCTGTCTCTGTACTTTCTAACCCCTACCTGCTCCTTAATGACCTGTCTCTGTACTGTCTAACCCCTACCTGCTCCTTAATGACCTGTCTCTGTGTTCACTGTCCATCCCTTACCTGTTCCTTAATGACCTGTCTCTGTATTCACTGTCTAACCCCGACCTGCTCCTTAATGACCTGTTTCTGTGGTCACTGTCTAACCCTTACCTGCTCCTTAATGACCTGTCTCTGTGTTCACTGTCTAAACCCTACCTGCTCCTTAATGACCCGTCTCTGTGTCAACTATCCACCCTGACTCATACATACACACACCCACTTTCACACACATACTTGTACAATCAAAGACACACAAATATGTTGTGCAGCTGTCATTGGCTTATCTTTAACCCCCCCCACACACACACACACACACAGAGACACACACACAGACACAGAAACACACCTCCCTTTCCTCTTCACTCTATGACTCCACTTATCTTTACCGTTATCTCTACAAAAGGTAGTGTGTGTGTGTGTGTGTGTGTGTGTGTGTGTGTGTGTGTGTGTGTGTGTGTGTGTGTGTGTATGTGTGTGTGTGTGTGTGTGTGTGTGTGTGTGTGTGTGTGTGTGTGTGTGTGTGTGTGTGTGCATGAGTGTGTGTATGTGTGTGTGTGTGTTTGTGTGTACTTCAATGTATGTCCTGTAGGTGTGTGTTACTGTGTGTGTGTGTTTGTGAGTTGAAGTGACCAATAGATCTTATCTCAGCCTCTCTCCTCCGGTCCTCCTGTTGAACTCTGGGTCATATCCCTGTCACCTGTCACTCACACTTGCCCGAACCCCTAATACCTCTCTTTCAGACCCACGGACGCCCCTAAACCAGCCCCACGCAGCATTGGTTCTGCCCCTGGGGGAGGGGCTGGCGTCCGGCACGCGCTCACATCGGTCTGGGGACTGGGTTTTATGTTTGGGCTGGGGGGACTGGGAGGACTGGGGAACTGGGAGGACTGGGGAACTGGGAGGACTGGGGGACTGGGAGGACTGGGAGGACTTGGGGGACTGGGAGGACTAGGGGACTGAGAGGACTGGGGGATTGGAGGACTGGGGGGACCAGGGACTGGGAGGACTGGGGGGCTGGGAGGCCTGGGAGGACTGGAGGGAATGGGAGGACTGGAGGGAATTGGAGGACCAGGGGACTAGTGGACTGGGTAGACTGGGAGGACTGGGGGGCTTGGGGACTGGGAGGACTGGGAGGACTGGAGGTAATGGGAGGACTGGAGGACCGGGGACTGGGAGACTGGGAGACTGGAAGGACTGGGAGAGTGGGCGGACTGGGGGACTGGGGGGTGGGAGGCTGGGGGGACTGGGGGGCTCTACGTACTCCGGGCGGAGGGATCAGTCTGGGAGTCTGTCCATCTGCGCGAGGATCAGCGTGGAGACACGCTGTTGCTGTCAGCGACTGACACACACACACACACACACACACACACACACACACACACACACACACACACACACACACACACACACACACACACACACACACACACACACACACACACACACACACACACACACACACACACATGCTGGAGAGTGTCTGTGTGTGGGCTGCGTTTGTGTCTGGGAGAGTATTTGTGTGTCGGCATATGTGTGTGAATGCAGACTTCCAATGCTCTGTGAGTGTGAGTGTGTGTTTGTGTGTGCGTGTGTGTCTGTGTGTGTTTGTGTGTGCTTGTGTGTGTGTTTGTGTGTGAGTGTGTGTGTGTGTGGGTGTGTGTGATGTGCATAAAGAAGAATGTAGCGTTTCATTGGTGGACGGAAGGTACTGGCCCACCCAGGATCAATCACTCGCTCACTGGCCGAGAGACAGTGATGATAGTGGCCCGTATCGCCAGTGAGAGATAGAGAGAGAAAGAGAGAGAGAGAGAGAGAGAGAGAGAGAGCGAGAGAGAGAGAGCGAGAGATAGAGAGAGAGAGAGCCAAAGCCAACAGTGCTGGAGCTCAGACGCTCCGACACGTGACGGTAGATAAAACAAGCGCACCCTTGGAAGATCAAAGCCTGTCAGAGTTTCCTGACACAATTACGACAACGACGAAGGTGACGAAGATGAGCTGGAGATTTCCCAAAATGTCAACGAGGCATACCTAAAGCATTCATGTGTTACTTTGCACAAATGCTTCACTTAATATAGTGTATGGACCAAAAAACGTTATCGTTGTTTGTTGTGTGAGACTTGACACACTAGCACACACACATAGAAACACACGCAGACAAACTGGCACTCCATCTATCAACGACTTCGTCCACAATGAACCAATCACATCGCTGCCCTGGCCAGCCATCTTACTTTAATATTGTGTACTTGGAAATCATGTGTCAGTAGAGAGAGACTCGAAACGCTCAGAAACACTCTGGGGAAACGTCTGTTTGTGTTAATATTATCATCTTATCCTAGCTATCTTTGTTGCATACAGGGAATTGGTTAAAGGGACATTTTAGGAAAACAACACTTTTCCCGGGATTTGGGGTGTTGTTTTGGGTCTCTGGTGCTCCCACACGCATACAAACTTTGAAAAAATTCCTTAGATGATTTTTTGAGTGAGATATGCATTTCTGAAAGTACCCCGCCCACAGTTACAAAACAAGCGAGTCAGTTTCGGCGCCCCCTCCTACGTAGGATGGGGGCACAGCTGAATATTACCTCCCAGTGCCCCACTACCTTCCAATAGGAGCATAGCTATGATTTTGTGGACCAGCGGACAGGCAGCTCGGGCGGGGAGAGCTCGGCGGCAGCCCGGCAGCTCAGCTCCGGGAGTGCAATCCCTTTCTCAGACGGACTGCTGCCGAGCTCCCCCCGCCGGCGCTGCCGGACTGCCGCCGTTGCTTCGACGGCAGTCCAGAGGAGAAGACATGGAGGAGAAAGGGATTGTACTCCCGGAGTTGAGCTTCCCCCGCCGGACTGCCGCCGGAAGCTTCGGCAGCAGTCCGGCAGCTCCGGCGGTGTACTCCGGGAGCTGAACTGCCGCAGAAGGTTCGGCGGCAGTCTGGCAGCTCAGCTCCCGGAGTGCAATCCCTTTCTCCTCCATGTCGTGGTTCATGGACTTCAGAGAGTCAAGTCCAAAGTTCCTTTCCACCAATTATTCTTAACCATGGTCGAGATAACCCCCACTACAAGCCTTTACTTGTTGTGGAAGTACCAGAGACGTCAGAAGCAGTCTTTCATAATATCATCTGAGGCGCACAAAGCTTTTTAGATATAATCTTAAATAAATACCATCTCAATTCCACTACTACCATTACCACCCTCACCACCCATTCCCACTACCATCCCCATCATCTCGACAAACATCTCCAACATTTCCATTACCATCACCTCCACCACCACCACTATTACCATCACCATCATCTCCACCACCATCTCCAATCCCATACCAACCCCTGCCTAGGCCTCCACCTCTGACCAGACGTGTGCTGTGTTCTGATATCCATATTTCCATGAGTACACTTAACCATAGTACACTATCCGCTTTCACTAAGTGCGCTGATTTTCAGATGTCAGTATCGTTCCAAATCCAATGCTCTGTGGTGCACTAACCGGAATTACGATCTGGACTGCCGCCTCGGCTCCTCCCCCGCATAAACATCCAGCTTTGAATGGTGAACTCTTTACGGCTAGCTGCTACAAAAAGCTATAAAAACAAAAAAATGACTATTAAAGCAGGCATGTGGCTCAGCCTGGCTCCGCCTCTTCAGCTACGTAGCTAAGATGGTTGCCATTGAGTACGAAAAGTGTACATCGATCCACAATCCACGGTTTGAACGTTTTCATCCGGGTCTTTTCAGTAAACGTATATTCGCCCCGATCTTAACTTGAACACCCTAAGCACTCAAACTAAGTATAGTAAGTACGGATAGTATGGATATTGGAACACAGCAATGGTCAACCTTCTCCCAGGGTTAACATCTCAGTGGAGCAACTGTGGTTTGGATGATGATGATGATGATGATGATGATGATGATGATGATGAGGTCTTGGAATGAGTTCTCTAGGTGAGGTCTACTCTGACACCTTCTGGAATGCTTTGCTTGGCACCCTTCGAGCTCATCATCTACGTGGTGCAAAGCTAAGCTAGATCGATCGGTGTATGAAATATCAGCGAAGGCAAAGGCTGCTGTGCCCATTTTCTATAACATCCTTTGACATTATCATTGTGTCATTTTATCGTAACATAAGAATACAAATAACCTTCTCAAAGGATCAGGTCAGACC